>NW_021628939.1:1306804-1344304 GCF_002157705.1 Plasmodium gonderi
AATAAGGGGTATACAAAAATATAACATGTATCTACGCACAATTCTTTGTAAAAATGATGAAAAAAAATACGCTACAAGTTATGTGTGCGAAAAGAGAAACAGGAAAAAATGAAAAAAAAAAAAAAAAAAAAAAAAGCAAAAGGTAAAAATGATGTAATAAGAAATGAAAACATTAATTTCTTATTACAAAAGACAGAATTAAAAAAGGGGTAAAAATATGCACAAGTAAATGTGGACATGACTGTAACGGTTAAACGAACATGTAACGAGATAAATCTAGAGCAATGATAGGTATAAAAAGGTGGGTTGACACAACACAATAGAACTTTGATAGGAACATTTTGTATACGTAACGTATAGAATTCATTCATTTCGTGATGAAAAAATAATGATATAACTCTCTTACATGCACTTTAAAAATAAAATATTTTAAATTTACACGAAGAATGACACACAAATTAATAGAAGATACAGATAAAGTGGAATTAATGTATATAACTTTAAAATATTCACTGATACTTAAAAAAAATTATAGGTTCACATAACCATGTACACAGAGTGATGGTGATGCTTGTTCACGTATATATATATATATATATATATATATATATATATATATATATATATATAAATGTGTAAGTGTAAATATGAACATATATTAGAGGGGGGCATGTGTATATGTAAAAACGTACACACGGGGTGTATGTATGCATGCAAATTGAGGATTGGACGCTATATGTATACACGCGTGCATTTTATTTTATTTTTTTTTTCAATTCCAAGGAATTAATGTAAAAATATATGTATAAGTATTTATATATATTGCCCCCCTCCTCCTGCTAAATGCATACGCTTACATTAACGAAGAATAAAAGTAAAACTATGGGAATACATATCAATAAATGCAACAACAGATTCATTAATTTTTCATTAGAATCTAAATAAACTTGTAGCACGTGTGCGGACTAAAAGAATATATTATATAAAAAAAATATATATATGTACATATATACCAGAACATGTGTCGCATACGTGTGTACATTTATGCATATAACACTTATTCTGCAGTGCGTAAAACTGTTATCCATACACATATATATATATATGGTATATATATTTAACAACTTGTACAAGCAATTACAAATACACTACATGTATTGTGTATGCTATATATGAAAACATTTTACATAAAAAAAAAAAAAAAAAAAAAAAAAAAAAAAAAGTGTTCCTCCAAAACATATTTCTTCACTCTTTGGTTTGCATTTCATAAATTTATTAAAAATTGTAAAAAAAAAAAAAAAAAAAAAAAAAATTAACTTTTTTTTCTCCTACAGAATTGAAGAATAATTTTATATTAAACAACACGGTTTAAGAAGGTCTCCTTGGATTCTCTACTCTTTGGAACATGTTTTCAACCGTTTAATTTATTTTCTTTCCTTTCATTTTCTCTATCTAAACATATCACATGTCATAAAAAAAATTTTCGTTCTTTATTTTTAAATTCATAACTTGTGTTGTTAAACATATTGTCTTGTGTAGATTCGACTGATTCGTACTTTTCCGTAAGGATAGCATTTTTTTCAGCAAAATTACTGTCACTATAGTTGTAACTTATAATGTTTGATTCATCCCTTTTATCACTGTAAATGGATGAAGTAATATTATTATTATTATTCTTCTTCTGTATAAATGATTTGTTCGTTACATTTTCAGAAAACGATTCTATATAAGAATTGTAATATAATTGATTTCGGCTTGCATCAGCTATAGAACAATCACTGTTAAAATAAAAATTCGAGTTGCTTACATTACCACCCTTATGATTTATCCCCATTTTAGCAAATGTGTTAGTTTTATTATTCCCATAAATACTGTTAAGATTCATATTATTCACCATCGAATGCTTTGTCATATTTATACTCTCCTTATTCATTTTTTTGCTTATAAGGTTGTTCGAACCGTGTCCATTTGCACTGGTGCTCCCATTATCGCTTGTGTTTTCTACTGTGGTACTGCTGTTATGGCTGCTATTGTTGCTGCTGTTGTGGCTGCTATTGTTACCGCTGTTATGATCGCTGGGATTTCCTCCAACAGTTGCTACTACATTGTCTTTGACAGAGTTAGAGTGGTTTCCCACTTTGCTTAAGTTTATCACGCTGAAGTTGTTAATGTTTCCATGTAAAATGTCGGTGTAATTGTTCACGTTTTTATTATTCTTCATATTGGTTAGGAAGTGAATGTCCGCGTTGATATCAGTGCCATCTGCTGCTGAGCTAGTATTGTTTGCATAATTTTGCACATTTTTTGAATTTATAATGTTATGCTTGTTCAAATCATTATTTATTTTTCCTGTACCTAAATTGTGCATCCCGCCACTTTCGCTATCACATGTGGAATTATTGAGGAAGTTATTTTTTAGTGTTAATTGCTGAGTAGTATTTTTTCTGTATGCTCCTACTCCTGCTTCTGTGTTATTTCCTATTCCTCCCTTGTTGTACATTTTTAAATTATCTGATTTAAAATAATTCATACTATTTAAAAAATTATTACACGTATTTTTATCAATAAGAACATTTTTCTTATCATCATTTGACTGTAGATTTGTACTTGAGAATTTTGAACTTTCTTCCTCATCTTTTACAGTGTTATTAAAATCCTTGTTGCCACTTTTTCTTTGGTTAACTGTGCCGTAATTATTATTCTGTTCGATACTGTTAATGCTTATTTTATCTCCATTAAAATTTTCATTGCTTTTTTTTTTAATAATTGGGCTGCTACTACCTGTACAGTTGTTATTGTTATTGTTGCTGTTGCTGTTGCTGTGGCTGCTGCCACAAGGTGGATACCCTCCACAGTTATCTTCTCCGTTGTTCCTACTTCCATTATTACCCATTCCATTGGTGGTACTTTTATTTTTGTTCTTATTATTTTTGTTGCTCTTACTACCATTTTTCCCACCTTTACTGTTTTTACTGTTACTGTTCGTATTGCTACCATTAACATTGTTGTTGATATTCGTGCTACTGCTTCCTTTCACATGTTCTCCGGAATTTTTGGAGCTTATACTGTGCATACTACTACTAATGCTGCTACTAATTTGTCCCATATTAACAACAGTATTTCCATCAGCATTATAAGTATTTTCAGAAATACAACTAGTGCTTATCAGGCCAAAATTTTTACCATTGCCTTCCTTCGAATTACTTTTATTATTTTTTTCATTTACATTGTTATTATTGATGATACTATTTAATTGACTAAAATTTTTGTTATTTTTGTTTGGATTATTCGAATTATTCCTATTAAAGTTAATGTTTCCCCTAATATCATTATTATTATCTAACGGTTTCTTATTACTTTCTCCATTGTACGGTGTAACAATATTTGTGCTGATTGAACCTACTCCACTAATGCTGACTCCAGCGCCAGTTGAACCGACAGATCCAATCGAATTACTTTTATTTATGCCACTAACATAATTCTGATTAGGTATATTAACAAAACTTAATTTGGTACTTACATTTACGTTATTGCAATTATTAGAATTCAAATTATGCTTTGTCACGTGATTATTTGCGGCATAATTATTACTTCCTATACTATTCATGTTGCACATTTTGGATTCGTTGCTATTAATTATATGCGTTATGTTATTCACATTTGTATTACTCATGTTACCTGCTGCTGAAGCATTCAAATTTTTTATAAAGGAATTATTTTTCGATTTGTCATTATTGTTGTTCTGAATTCCACTGCCAGTATTATTGGCACTGTAATTGGCATTGTTATTGTTACAGTTGTTTCCACTATTAGTATTGTTACTAACGCTAAAATTATTACTCATGCTGTTCATTACATTACTCACATTGCATGATGAGGGGGGTGGAGGCGGAGGTGGTGGTGGTGGTGGGTGTTTAACACTGAAATTAGCAATAGTTGCTTTATTTAAAGTATTAATTTTTTCGTCCTTGCCCTTATTATCCTCCCATATCATGTTCATATTTTGCAGTAACATGTTCATACCATCATAGTTGTTAACAGTAACCACCCCTAGGTCATTATTCTTGGTTAATATATTACCGTTCTGTATTATACCATTTGACGTGTCATTAATTAGGATGTTATTTTTATGAGTTCCCTTAAAATTAGTATTTACATTTAAACTACTAGAAGACATATTCTTACTATAATTCATGGATGTCATTATGTTTGCTTTATTCATAGAATTTATATTCAGAGTATTTTTGCTACTAATAAGCTCACTGTCGTTACAGTAACCGTCGTTCTTATTGTTGTTGTTTCCATTACACGGGATGTGAATACCTCTTGGAACATCATACATTTCGCTATCAGTTTCACAATCCTTTGTGTTAACCTTATCATTTAGGTTACTCACATTTATGGGATAATTACTAAGGGAGTTGTATTTGTTTGACATTGGATATATGTTAAAATTGTTTATGCAATTGTTCATTTGGGGATTCGAGTTATTCGAGACATTACACGTTCCAAAATTTGCATCATTTAAAAAAAAGTCACTGCCATTGTTGTTACCACTAGAATTTTTATTGTTGTTTCCGATGTTGCTATTGTTCTTGCTCTTATTGCTACTTTTACTGTTACCATTACCACTGTTGTTACAGCTTCCACTGCTGATACCACTTCCTATGTCACAGTTCTTGTTACTCCCACTACAACTACTATTATTATATACGTTCGCATAATTACAGTAATTTACAATGGGTGTATAAATGCTGCTTGTCGATGCACCACTTCGCGTGATAGAGTTGCTGTCCGATTCAAAGGAAGAACCTTTAATAGAATTCATAACATTTTCTTCTAAAATGTTTGAACTCTTCGTTGACTCATTTTTCCTTGTATTCCCCTCGTTTGTACTATAACTATTGAAGCTACCCCTGTTGTTGTTAACACCACAAATACCACTACCTACTTTAAAATTTATATTTCCATTATTAATTGCAGATGAGTTGTTAACATTGATATTGCTACTTAAATTATTTATACACATGTTATTAACGGAAAAGCAGTTATTCGTGCTAGAAAATATCATACCATTAGATCCTATATTTACGTTATTTGGCATCATGTTGCTATTTCTGTTGCTCATACTAACTTGTCCAATTTTCCCATTTATACAACTTTTATCTGCTACGATGTTTTTACCACTCATATTTATGTTACTATTTAAACCATTAAAACTGTTCAGATTACTTAACAAGGAAGAATTCTTTAAGCTATTTATATTCGTATTGGGGTTATTATAATTAATAGTACTTCCATTGAGATTCGTTAAATTACGACTAATGTTAACTCCATTTGTGTTTTTCATATGTTCACTACTATTGTTTATTCCATTCATATCGATACTTAAATTACAACTGTTTGGGTTCTGAGGGATATCATTAAAAATATTTTTTATCAACTTCGGATTAGTCTCTAAACTGTTCTTGTTAATATTCCCTGAATTGTTAATGAATTCTCTTGAATTATTGTTGCTTTTAATGTTACTGTTGTTTCCTTTGCTTTTGCTATTTCCTTTGGTATTATTACCATGGGTATTACCATTTCCTCCATTATGTCCATTGTTTTGGTTACTATTATTATTATTATTGCTATTATTATGTCCTCCATTGTGGAAGCTACTATTGCATCCACTATTTCCTCCGCTATTACTGCTGTTCTTACTACTTCCATTGCTGTGATTGCCACTATTTCCGTTATTCTTCCCATTATTCTTGCTATTATGCTTATTGCTATTTTTGGAGTTACCCTTTCCGTCACTTATATTTTCCCCTTTTCCATCATTCTTAACTTCACTTTTATTGTCATTCTTTCCACTACCTTTCGTGTTGTTTTTGCTGTTTATATTATTTATAATATTGTCGACACCGTTGGGATTATTTAAATGGGATTCACTATTTGCAAGAATCCGCATAGTTTTATCATTAACTGAATTAATATTATTTAACTGTGGATTGTTGTGTTTTACAAGTCCTTGGTTATGAGTAGAAACATTGTCATAAGTACCATTGTTAATCTTCGTAGAAACCATATTTCCAACATTTGCAATTGTGTTGTAATTATTTTGATTCATATTTGCATACAAATTGTGTAACATGTCACTTTTAATATTACCTTTTACAGCATCTTTGCTGAAACTTATTTGATAATCCTTATTTTCAAGATATTTGCTTAACATGTGGTTATTATGTGTATGGAGCATGCAATGTTTACCTTCCATATGCATTTGATTATTGCTTTCTTTATTTCTTTCTTCAATCTCATTATTATCACTGTGATAACTGCATCCATAGGAACCTCCTCCTCCCCAATTTGATCCACCATGTGTACTATAATTTTTAATGTAATTATTGTTATTATGATTCGTGTTATTGGATTTGTGCTGATTATTATCCTCCAATTTAGGGTTGTAATTTTTTATAGTTGACCCCAATCCATATATAACTCCGGCATATTTTTTATCATCTATTTTGTTATCAAAATAAAGTTCTAATAATTTAAAAAATGTTTTACAAGTAACTAAAGAATCTGAACCTGCCTGATGTTGTCTTCCTATTCTTTTTACACTTAAAATTTCGCTAATTTTTTGTAATGAATAAGTTCGACTTAATTGCTTAATATTCAAATTCAATAATAAATATTTTATATCATAAAGGGAGGGGAAAAAATCGTTCAATAAATCAAAAAATGCAACTTCATTATGTGGTAAAGCACAACACGTTAATATTTTTAACAGATAAGCAAAATCATAACATCCGTGAAACGATATCCACTTAACATCTTCATTCATTACTAAACCTGAAGACATGATAACTTCACCAAAATGCAATAATTCAATACCTAAGGATTGATGTTTTTCAAAATTTATTCCACTCAATTTTAAAAAGTCTATCGAATTTTGTGCATACATGTCACTATCAAGATCAAACTTAAAATTGAATTGCCATGTTGATACCTTCGGCAATTCCCCTTTCCCATTAGAAAAGGTAACACCTAACTGTATAACTTTTAACAAATCCACGTTACATTTTATTGTTTGATAATTGTAATCTACTACATTTCCTGTTGGCCTAGCTACAATTCCTGGAAATTCAGTGTCAATAGCAACATAGGGATGACTTTCGACCACATCCCTTATTCGTTCAAATTCCTCCTCTAAGTTATTTGCCCATACGTCTACGATATTCGTTCTCTCATCCATGTATGATATGTAGAAATTTATATTTTATGATGCATTTAAAGCTTCTTCGATGACTTCTCTCCTAATTTTCTTGTAATAACTTCCTTCACGATTTAATGTTCGTTGCTTCCCTTGATGATACCTTTGCGATTGTTGTATCTACTTCTTGTTTCCCCCTTTTTTACATACTATTCATGTGAAATTTTAACCCAATTCAAATAAGTTTAAAGCAATTGCCACTTCTATCAGTCGTTTTTTCATGTATATACGAGTTCGTGCGTTTGCATACATGTTTATGCATATATATGCACATCTGTGCATTTCTAAGCATGCTTTTATATTATGAGTGTAGGTATATATGTATACTATTTGTTTATGAGAACATACATACATAAGCTTGTATCTTCATGCTCCCAAAAAAAAGGGTGTGCCTATGTGAATACTCACATGTGCACTACATATAAGATGCCTCTAATTTGTTATGTGTGAAAATGCGGGTTCTAGTTTCACAATTCTTGGGTAAGCATTAAATTTTTTGTAATTTTTTTTTCGATATTCTGTGAACTCGTTGCAGTAAAAAGTTACTGTTTTTCTTTTCTGTATTTTATGCTTACTAATTATTTTACACAATACGTAAGTTGTAAAACAATACAAGGATCAAAAACTATGCACTTTTTTTTTTTTTTTTTTTTTCTGCTTGTCCAAAAATTTTGAACAATAAGAATGCATCAGAAATCGTTTTTTCCAAAAAAAAAAAAAAAAAAAAAAAAGTTTGTTATGTTTCTTCTTTTTTACTAAAAAAAAAATAATAATAATAACAAAAATGGAAATTCTTTCAAAATGTTTCTTCGTGCATTTATGCATGTTCGTTCATATATGCACGTTTTTACACATTTATTCAAATTTACATGTATTTATTCATATGTATGACACAACAATACATACTAGAAATGTTTTGATTTTCTTTAATAAAAAATATTTTAAAACACTAATATTCGTTAATGGCAAAAATATTTTATTTCCATCGTAGTTAACAAATAATCAAGCGAACAAAATGGTGGTATGTGTTGGAACTAGGAAACATAAATTGCAAAAAAGGGGAATGATCGGTGATTGATGCTTATGTATTGTGTAACTATACATATACGCGTGTGTGAAAGTACATATCTGGGAGGGATGCATGCCTGATTTCATATGCATGGATGTGTGTTTATGGTTGTACATATATGAATGTATCTTTAGAAGTGTACAAGCATAATGGGGCATATATGGAAATACTCTCGCTGGAGGAAATAAATTTATACATATATATGCATATATATGTGTGTGTATATCCACACTCATGCACACTCATATGTTTACTTGTGTATGAAGCTTCATAGGCCTTTGTAAAAACATAATGACTATTGTGTCAAATTATAAATATTTTTTCTTTTCTTTTCATTGTGGTAAATTTTAAAAAAATCCAATGCTTATTTCAAAACATTTGATTCGTTTTCCTTTTTCCCGTTTTTTTTTTTTTTTTTTTCTTGTTTTTACTATGTTTTTTTTTTTTTTCTCTTTTATGGCCTTTTCATATATAAAAATACCCTTAATAGTTTTCATCAAACATGTATACTATCTCCCCGTTTAGTATTTCTCTCTATATATATATGTATATGCGTACACGTACACATGTATACATATATAAATGTAAAAAGGGCTAAAAAATAAAAGCCCCTCCCGTTAGGTATGCCATGCCCTTGTTTGAACTAAGTATTCGTGTGTGTATTTTGCTCGTGTACGTACGCACATGAACATGTATATATATTTGTATATACGTACATAATGTGTACATATAACTTATGCGCATATGTACATATAAACATTTCACAGTTTTCACAAGATATATGTAATGGAAAACTATACATTTAAAAGTAGTCAATGTGCCATGAAAAATATTATGCATATGTATAAATGTATGGGTATGTAATAACTTTGTTTTCCATTTGTATGTTTTTTTAGTTCATATTTTTTATACTACTTTGTTAATAGGTAATATAATGCTAGTGTTACTAAATTTACGCAAAAATTGTACAAGAAATATCATTTTCAATTTAATGCTTATTTCTCTATTAAAACATTTAATCATGTAAAAAAAAAAAAAAAAAAAAAAAAATATGCTCGTATAAAATATGTAAGTCAAGCAAAAATTAAAATTTCTTTTTTTTTTTTTTTTTTTTCACTTTTTTATAAATGCCAAAAATGAATAAAATATAAAAAGAAGAGGGTTTTAAGAATTTGGCATTATTGGAAGAATAGATATATTACATGTAAATTGATGAATGAGCAAGCAATTTACTTCGGGGAATTGTAATAACGAAAGGCAGCAGTAGCACATGTACATATATATACGTGTAAATATATGTAATACATAAACGTATATATATCACATTCTCATATTTTAAAAGAAATATTTACATTTTGATGTGAGGATTTCTTTTCATTATTAAATGTATCACATAAACAGTACCTATCGTGCCATTTTTTTTATTAATATATGCAATGAAAAAAAAAAAAAATTCTTTTTTTTTTTCTTTCTTTTTTCTTTTTGCTTTTTTTTTTTTTTTTTTTTTTTTTTTTTTTTTTCCTTTTTGCTTTTTCCTTTTCCTTTTTTTTTTTTTTTACATTTCTGATTTTTTTTAGCTTCCTCTTCTTTTTATTCAGGTTTATTATTATTATTTTTTTTTTGTTATTTTGACCAATATGATATGAATAAAAAGCTTTTTGACATTTTTGAATCAAAAAAAACACATAAAACGCAATAAAAATATCCAAACTTTTAAAAAAAGTTTGCACTTAAGTTTTATGATGAAAAAACTACAGAGTGGAACGACCATTTAATAAATATTCAACCATTTAACCACTTTTTCTTTTTTCTTTTTTTTTATTTTTTTATTTCACAATGAATTTTTTCAGTTCGTCATTTCCCCAAAATTTTGTTTCCATCCTTTTTGTATCACAAATAAAATTTGATAAGTTTTATAAATTACAAGCTTTCTTACCCGTCAAAACAGAAAAAAAAAATTTAACAAAAAACATAAAAAAAAAAAACTTGCACAGTGGAGAGGAAAAAGCAAATGAGCACAAGCTCATTCGTAATTAAAATAAATTAATGCATGCACCTTTTCACTTTAGAGCTAAATGGCAGTTCACAATGTATCCCATATGATTAATATGTATTTTATGTGTATATATATATATATATATATATGTATATAGTTTTTATAATATACTTGTGCATTTTCATAAGAGAATCATTAATAAACCCTTCAAAGAATACCTAAAAAGGTGCGTCTGAGAAAAGCGCATATGTAAAACAATTTAGGATTATATACCGTCCTACATTAGTAAAATAAATAAACGTCCCACTTCTTTCACTTTCTGTGATAATGAATTTCTCCGAAAGTAGCTTTTACCCTCTTCCTTTTATTAACATAATCATTCATGTAAATGTTTTTAATAAAATTGTTAAAAAAAAAAATAAAAATGAATAAAAGTGGGAAACGTGCAAACGATGGTGGAAATAAAAACCAAAGCATTAAATGAGCAATGAGCGCATACGTAAAATGAGAAGTGCAAAAAGTTTTACCCTTTTTTATAACCATTATCCACTACCCCTACAAGAAACATTTTTACTATTTATATACATGAAGCAGAACACATTTCTTCCATAATAATTATCACGAATTCCAATTCATAAATGCTGCATATTTTGTAGGGTGATTCTCCTTTGAAAATTTTTCAAATTCATGCTTTATTCGTGTTTACACCTATATAAATTTGATAATAAGTATGCACCATATTAACAAAAAATCTTATTTAGTTATGTATATGTGTAAATTTTGGGAAAACCCATATATTCACTCATTTATAATATACCCATGTACACTTAAAAAAGATTGAATGAGCAAGTGTGTAAAGTGACATTTCCCTTATATCCATAAAAATTTTATTCACACATCAATTTAATGCGTGTGAAAGGATAGAGAATGCACAAATATGTTAAACATTATAAGGGAACCAAGTCGACGGAAACAAGAAATTCTAGAAAATTTTAATAATACTAAAATTACTTTGTCTTCTTTTCAAATTAACCAAGGCGAAAAAATGTTTTTCCTTCATTAAACATTTATGGGAATTGTTGCCTTAGTTTGATTACAAAATTATTGAACATAATGTCAAGTGTTTAATACAATTATTCCTTCATATGAAAATATACCTCATTTTGTATTAACACTCGTAGGAAGGACAAATTTCACTTAATCCTATCATTCTTATCGCATTTTTTCCCCGATTTGATCACATTTATGTGTTTTTAAACCGTATACGTAATTATATGAAAGGTGTGGTAGCGGCTCTTATGACCATATATATATGGGTGACTTAATCTTTCTCCTAATTAAATTTTCAAAAAAATATATTCATCCATCACAAGTATAAGGGGGGGAGGGGATAACATAAAACAAAATGTTATTAATGATATAAAAAAAAAATTGGGTGAGGTAGGGGAGCTTTTTTTCTCCACCACATTTTTAATGAAAAGAATTGTACTTACATAAAAGTTGTAAGCTTTCAGCATACATATTGAGCATCTTTTTTAGATAGCGTTTATAGTTTGAAATGTAATTGCATAAATAAAAATAGGTAAAAATAGAGGAGGGGGGGGGGGGGTAAAAAAAAAAAAAATGTTTGCCGTTTTATATACATAAACAAACGAACAAATATAATATAAGTATACAAACATATATATGAGTGACCTTACAATTCACCGAAAGGTTCATTTGAAGGAATAGGAATAACAAATAAATATTGGTTATTCCATTTCTCAATCAGGGTAAAAAGCGCACACACGAACATGCACATGCATTATTGATTTAAAAGGGAGCGTAAAATATAAAATAAATGAAAAAAAAAAAAAAATTTTAATTACAAAAAAGTACTTAAAACGTTAAGCTTCTTTTCTTTTCTATGCTTTTTTTAAAAAATATCTAATAAAATATAAACTTAACTAAAAATAAAATAAATGAATAAATATGTGAAGCATTCATTATTTTGAAAAAAAATTAAAAAAAAAAAAATTGAAAAAAGAGCTTGGGGAAAAAAAATTAAGAAATTTTTTCAAAAAAAAAAATCCAAGTCTCCTGTCATCTTGAAATCCTACACGTCTTTGCTGTGTGTATATATATCCACATTTGCGTACCCTCTTGGGTTTGCATTTTGGTCAACACTTAAGGACGTATGAGACATATCCTGCTTATGCGGGAAGTTAATAATTCTATCCCCATCACAGCCTTCTTTTGCAATGGCTAGAACTTATGCCCACTTAGAATGCAAAGTTTTGTTTATTCTTTTTAAGTAAGATATATATGTACCAATAAACACCAAAATGATTAAAAACAAAAGTACGAGTAAGTTAAAATTTTCAATAGTATCAAAGGACCCGTTAGGCTGATAACACGTAAAATAGAGATAATTTCCCCACGAAAATACAAGCGTAGTAGATTCTAATAAACTTTCATTAGATATGAATCCTTTTGAGTTGTATAAAATATCTGTTTGTGTAATAAATGTATTCAAATTTTTGTACACATTTTGATCTTTTTCAGTGCCTAAATTTAGCGAAGTTATTTTGTTAGACTCAAGTAAAAGTAAAATTTGTTTATTTGTTATTCCTCTTTTCGTTTCCGTAAAATTAAAAGATTTTATATTATGCTCAATTATGTAATTTTTTTCCTTTACTATGATTTTCTTTTTTTGATCAAATAGATCAACAATTTTTTCCTTTTTAGACGTTATTAAATTAAAAAATCCTGGATCTCTTTTATCTAACAATATTTCAATGATTTGAATTATATATTTTTTTAAGTTTACATTAAAATAGTTTAAAATAACATGATTTTCACTAATCATTAGGTGAAAGGGTGGATTCGTGTGCTTGTCCAACATTTTTGAAAAAATAAGATCACCAGTAATGCCATCAATTATATATAAAGTGTATATTATATTCTTCTTCTGGTTCGTGCTTGTTATATATGATATTATATTGTCACTCACGTATTTGTAGCATATGGAAGCGTCCTTGTTAATTTTAATTGGATAAAACATATCCTTCTTTGTTATCGATTTTGAAAAAACTTCAAGTTTTTCATTATTTAAATTTATGGAATATATTCGAATTAACTCCACTCCTTCTTTTTCTTCTTTTTTTCTGGGAGAACTACTAATTAATTTGAACCCTTCAATCAAACTGTTCGATTCATTCATGCGATAAAAAAATAAATCATTTTCCAATCCAGGAATGGCATCTACGCCATCAGCTATTTCTACATCTGCACCTTTTCCCTTCATAAGAGGAATTATCTTCACATTGAGAAAATTGTCCATTGCCAAAATGGACGAGTTTTTTCTGTCAATAAAAAAATTTTTAATTTCAAAGGATTCGATTTTCTTTTCAAAAATAATATCTCCACTTAATATATCAAATATAACTATGTGCGAAATTTTGTCATTTTTAAAAATTGCAATTGCAGTATCTTTGGTGAAACTTTTAAATAAGTGCACATCATTGCTGTAATTTAGAACATCCTTACTACTTCCTTCATTTGTAATTTCATTTTTCTTCCCCTCTGTTGCATCATGCCCCTTTTGATTATTCAAAAATATTAATTTCTTCCCATTGTCTAATTCAGACCAGTTGTCCTTATTTAGACTAAATGGGCTTTCATAATATATTTTGGGAGAAAATATTTCCTTTGAAACTTTAAATTTATTCCCATCAATTTTATATAGTATAAGACCAGTATAAAGATGTATGGCAAATATCAAATTGTTGCTTGTGGACACAAGGGCTAATGAACTACCTGCATACTTACCACTTTGACTTTGTTCATATTTTGTAAATGCATCTTTAATCATATTATTCATTAAATTTGATTTGTGTTCATTCCCTTTTTTGCTGTTCGTATTTCCCTGGCTATCCTTACTGTATGAAACCTTCCCTTCCATTCCATAGTTAATTAGGGAATCATTTTTTTTCTTTTTTTCCATACAAATATTTAGCAAATTCATTTTGTCCTCATATGATAAATAAAAAAAGTTAAATGGCAATAAGGAATTTTCTGCTTTTTTTTTTACAACATCTTCCAGAAATGGCTTATTAAATGAATGTATTTTATCTTTTATATAACTATCCAACTCATTCATTAAATCAAATTGTTTAGTATTATATGAATGATTCGTTTTTTTTTTTTTTTTTTTCAAATGTTGAAAATTGTAAAAATTCAACTGTTCTATATATGCTAGCGATTCTTCTCTCGAGTAACACACGTCATTATTCTTATACACAGTGAGGGATGCATCATTATATACACTAAAATAATAATTTGAATTTTCTTCCTTATTATATATCCCAATTATCATTTCTCCCTTATAATACACATTATCACTTTTGTGTAAAACATTTAGAGGGGGTTCTCCTTCACTACCAGCTTTTTTAATAAATATTTTGTTGCCCTTATCTTCTGCAAATATCATATCCTTTTCGTTATACTGATTCATATAGTACCCTATGATTTCGTTCTTATCTTTCTCTTTTATTAAATTCATTTTATTATCATTATACATGTACACAAATTGTGTTTCCTGCAAGCGAACAATGAAGTAATTCTCCGTGTTCCATTGCTCCATACCATCATCTCTAAAGAGTTTACATTTTCCCATTGCATGTGATGAGATTGGTTCAGTTATACGTTCATTGTTCTCTCTCGTTTCTATATGCCTCTTTTCATCCTGGGGTTCTTTCTTATCGACCTTCACCTCTCCAGATGACTCACCTATTGGTACAAATCCGTAGTGATATTTATTTTCTTCATTTAGTAATTCTATCCAATGAAGGAATTCCTTATTATATATGACTAGGACAGTTTTGTTTTTGACAATATTAATATAATTAACAATTTTATCATTTAGTTTAAATTCAGTAATTTTAATGGAATTTTCAATACTCTTCTTTAAAATATTTACATTTACTATGTGTCCCCAAAATTCTGCATCTACATAAAACAAAGTGATCTTCAAATTATTTTCTCCTATAATTTTCGAATAAATACAGTTCACATTTAGTTCTTTGAAATTTAATGAAAACAATCTGTTATTGGTTATATTTCCTATATCTATTTTGTTATTAAGATGCATAAATATTTTATCGTCTTTAATAAAAAAATCATTAATTATTTCGTTCCTATACTCAAAAGAGCTCAACAGGTGGGAATAAACAGTATTGTACACATTAACATAACAATAGAAATCCTCATTATTCTTATGATTTCCAATTACATCATTTTCTTCCAAAGAGCCTTTATAAATCAGCACAGCTGCATGATTGTCATCTCCATATAGTTTTTTTATTTTCTCATTTTCTCCATGATTTTTCACATAATCCAGTGTACCTAAATAGACAGACGCCATTGGAGGCATAAAAAAGGAACAGAAATTCATATATCACTTATTTTGTTTATACAAAACATGGGTAAAAACACAAATGGGCAGTTCGCGTTTTGTTGGTGGTGAATCATGGTGTGTGTAAGTGTGTAATAAGCGCAATGTAAATTTCTTCTGCACATCCATGTGTATGTTCTTGTGCAAATTTAGAAAATTAAAAACACATTTGTATAGTCATGAAGTAAACATCGTTACAAATTGTGTTACAGATTGTGTGTACACATGCAAAGGTGTAAATAGGGGGTGCCGCGCGGAAGGACAGCAATTGATAATAGGTCTCTGGGTGCTCTTCCCATACGCTGTAAATGGAGCTCTAACCTGTTTTATAATTTAGCAAGCCCACATTGCCATTAAAACTTGAAATTATAACAAAATTGTTTATGAAATTTAATGTAGGTATGATATAATTTACGTGACCAATTAAAGGTGCAACGTTCGAATATGGTGTATGTTTTTCAAATGTTAATTTCGTTAAAAGTGCTACAAAGCAGATAAAAAAATTGAACAACATTTTTAGAAAATTATTTTTCAATTATATGGTATAAAACATAGTTATATCTCCATATTACAAATGAACAACTTTACAACTTGGTGAGGAAATCTTATATCATCTATTTTTTTTTTTTTTAAAACAATTTTTATATCTTTAGTAAAGTGAAAAAAAAAAAAAAAAAAAAAGAATTGAAGAATAGAAAAATGTGAAAGAATAGCGTTTAGCTCATCATCATGGTAAAATTATGAAACACAAAAAATGTAAGCAAAGCAATGTAGTGTTAGGTCATACATATTAAGGTTAAGTAATAATTCTGTCAAATGTTTTAAGCATAAGGTTTTATAAGCACTTGATTTAAGCATGTGTATTAGGCATGCTTTGCGAATATAAAAGGTGTGTTTTAAACATTTGAAAAACAAAGAAAAAAAAAAAAAAAAAAAAAAAAAAAAAAAATAGATATACGTTTTTATCTATAAAAATTTGTATCCATATTTTCTTCTTATATTTCGTAGAATAATTTGTAAAAATACTCAAGTAAATTACAAATTCGTAAGCTCTTAATAACAATATTTGAAATGGGAAACCTTTAAGGTGAAAATGTATGAAATAATATATATATGTGGCATATACTTTTTTTGTTCCCTACATTTATGCGCAATGAGTGTGCCACGATACAAAGGGAGAAAAACAATTCTGGTTTCCGCTTGTTCTCCACATTTGAGAAAATTTGCCCTATATAATTAATTTAAGAATTTTGCTTTTTATTTTTCTTAACGTACTCTATTTTACAAGTCTTCACATAAATGGAGTAAAAGGTTGTGTACTGAAAAAAAATAACTAAAATACCTTCCTCCGTGTTAGTGCCTATAAATTAACTGAAAAAGGGATATAAAAAATTTCTCCCTACTTTGCCTGTATTCCCACTTTTTCTCCCTACTTTTTTTTATCGCATGCTTTTTCCTATAAGCATTGCATTTTTGATTGCACACTAAATATTTTGTGCCTTTATGGTAAACTATTTCTCTCGCACTTTTGCCACATTTTTTTTTTTTTTTTTTTTTTTTTTTTATGTGCTTTTAACGAACATTTTCTTATTCCTTCTTTTGTGCATTTTCTTTTTTTTTTTTTTCTCGCACATATTATTTGTTAGATAATGTTTATTAGATAACACACCCTAATTCATCTTTGAACGTCTCAGCTCCTTTTAACCTTTAAGACGTATTTATAATGGAGAAAATGTTCACAAAACAAACACGTCGATACGTAGTTCGCTTTTTTTATGTCGCATAATTTGAAAAGGTAGGGAAATATTTTCTTACCATGTGAAAAAGGCGTGGAAAATAATCAACAGAAATAACGTAAGAAAAAATCAACAGAAATAACGTAAGAAAAAATCAACAGCAAACACAGAATAAAAAAGCAACAGCAAACACAGAAGAAAAAAGCAACAGCAAACACAGAAGAAAAAAGCAACAGCAAACACAGAAGAAAAAAGCAACAGCAAACACAGAAGAAAAAATCAACAGAAAAAACAGAAGAATAAATCAACAGCAAACACAGAAGAAAAAATCAACAGAAAAAACAGAAGAATAAATCAATAGAAAAAAAGCACATAAGTAAAGAAGGAAATAATATAGCTACCGAAGCAACTATGAAATAGCCATGTGCTTCTTTCGCTTTCTCAGAATGAACAGCCAATAAATTTCTGAACAAAAAAACAAAAACAAAAACAAAAATGTTAATATAGACTAATATGGACATAAAATGTATGGGAAATAATTTCTGGAAAAATATCACAACTTATTTTAATAAAGATTGCAAAAATATTGATGAAAAGTATGCTGCTATTAACGATGATATAAATAACAACCAAGATGGGAATAAAAAGGTAAAGACAAGAACATTAAACTTTATGATTTCTTCTGCTCTCGTGTTGTCAGTCCTACATCCATTGGACATAATAAGAACAAGGAAGCAGATATATAAAGTATACAAGAATTCATATCCCTATTACTATAATAACAAGTATAATTTATTTTACATTTTGAAAAAAGAGAAAATAGAAAGTGTTTATCGTGGTTTATTAGCTACGTTAATTACTACAGGCGCTTCTCATGGAATTTTTCGATTTATTTATGATACACTAAATTATTATGTATTTCAACAGTTCAATGATGTAAATAACGTAAATAATAATAAAAGATATTCCTTCCTCAGTAGAAGTAACGACTGTAGAGGTGAAGTGGTACACCTTGTTTGCAACTCTGAATCAGATCATCTTGTTGAAACAGGAAAAATCAAAACAAATGGAAGTTGTGATGCTGTTCAAATCTCATTCGAGAACTCTTATTTTGAAAAAAATATTGATGAAGAAAAGAGGAAGGACGAATTTATGATTTCACATTTGTCTAATAAAATAGAAATTAATGAAAAAGACAACACTTCAACTAGTGTAAAAAAAGATATGCAAATTAACAGTATTAAAAATATGAATCATTATATTATCACTAGTAGTGTCAGTTCAATCATTAGTGTATTTATTCTTCATCCAATTTGGCTGGTAAAGACAAAAATAGAATGCACAATAAATTTAAACCACAAATTTTTAAATTATAAAAGTAGAATAACAAGCAAACATTACAACATATTTGTATCGAGGAACAAAATGCGTACTAGTAAAAAGTTTTCAAATATAGCAAAATTACTCATAGTTTTTGGCAACAATTTTGTAAAGAAGGATGTTACAAGGAACAAAATAAAATTATTGTTGAATAAAAATATGTTGAAATGTTCCAAAAATAGTTATATATACAATAGAAATATTAGGACACGCAAAAAATACAACCATCTCGTATATACAAATGATAAGAAAGCATTTTTAAATAAAAGCGTAAAAAGGAAAATGGTACACAATTATTTGTTATACAAATATTACACCATATCAAATTTAGAAAGAAAACAAATGACGAAAAAAGTAATATCCAATCATCGGAAATTTTTTTTTCGTAGATACTTATTGTATTTGAAATATCCGCTCTGTAGTAACAAAATATTGAGGCTTTTTAAAAGAGAAGAAAGCAAGAATGCCATAAGCATTATTTACAATTATAAAAATTATTTTCATTTTGTTTATAATATATATAAAAAAGAAAAATTATTTTCATTTTATAAGGGTTTCTTAACTTCAATTTTGTTAACTCCTCACGTGGCAATACAGTTCTACATATATGAATATTTAACTTATCATTTCAATTCCGAATATTTCAAAAATGAGCTTAAGGAAAAAAATATACACATTTCATTAAACACATTAGGCAACACTTTACCATTTTTATATGGAGTCACATCAAAATTCATTGCTGTTATGTTTACGTATCCTTTATATACAATCAAAATGAGGCAACAAGTTCAAATGAAGAATTATGGCTTCTTAAATGTAGTAGTTAATATTTTCAAGCTAGAGGGAATAAAATCTTTCTACACTGGTCTTAACATGCATTTATTAAGAAACTGTTTGCAAAATGGATTACTCTTTTTTATATTTGAGTATTTAAATGCTGGTTCAGCGGGGTCGAAATGAGCCCTAACATATTTTTTTTATTAAATATCCATTTATACTTGCATTATTTCTTATTTTTTTAGGTATCATTTGATAGAATTTTTTTTGTAATTTTTTTTTTTTTTTTTTTTTTTTTTCCTCCGTTGTGTTATAACTAGCATTTTCTGTGTAAATTGTGTTTTTGTCTAGCACAGAGAAATATGTGCATACATGCACACATAGTATATACACATAAAAATTTTGTATATCTACCATGTCCCCTAAACAGATAGCACATCAAAACATTCGCAACCTTACAAAATCGAATAATTTTTATACCCATTTACCACCTGGAAATTTTAGTATTTATGCGTAGACGTATAC
This sequence comes from Plasmodium gonderi, assembly GCF_002157705.1. NCBI lineage: Eukaryota > Apicomplexa > Aconoidasida > Haemosporida > Plasmodiidae > Plasmodium > Plasmodium gonderi. The sequence continues at coordinate 1,326,983 of NW_021628939.1, forward strand.
ATTATTATTTATAAAATTAAAAAGATAAAAAAAAAAAAAAAAAAGGGTTCCCTTAGTACATCAAAAATAGGTACACCCCCTGACCTAAACCTAGGTATGTTTCTACACATAGGAATCTCTTTATATTAAATAGTCCAGCGTTTTTAATTACATTAAAATCTATTTGGAAATAAAAAAAATTTAGGACAGATTTCTCAAAATTTATATGTCAAAAAAAAAAAAAAAAAAAAAAAAAAAAAAAAAAAAAAAAGGAAACCAACAAAACATCCACATAAGAAGAACAATTACATGAACGTTAAAATGAAATAGTGATACATGAGCCCCCAAAGCAGGAGCAAAAAAAAAAAAAGTTAACAAAAATGCTTTTAATAATCATACGAGGGTAATGTACAACGATGGACGTTTTTCGTTATATAAGAAATGAACTGAATAAAAGGGTAGAAAATGTAATAAATGTACTTATATATGTATATGATGCAATATTTACACACATCGAACGCGAAACAATACTAATGATGTTGAACATCACATTTCTCGTGAACCTTCTGGATCACATGAATAATAACATTGTACACACAAACGCAATACCTCACTAACGAATATTAAACAAATATGTAGAAAATACTAAATGCCTCTGTTCATAGGTTGTATTAATAACCACATATTGATGACGAAAAAAGGAGAAAAAAAAAAAAAAAAGTGACATACTTTTATAAATTAATATACCTCTAAACATTTGTATATATTTGTAATTTTCGTCATTTTTTGTTTTTTTTTTGCTTACTACTCATCCTTATTGCTTCAGTGCATTTTGTTGCTAATCTATTTTACATCCTTTCGTCATAGTGATGTCTTTTCTGTGATCAGTTCTTTACGGTATATATACATACAATTGGCTATTTTCTTCCTTCTGAATATATTCCCTTTCAACTAGCAAATCTATTTTTTTCTCTATAATCTGGTGTGTATGCGTATAGGGAGGTGTAATGTTATCTTATTGGGGTAATGAAAATACATAAAAACTTGTAAGCGCATCTGTGTCACACACAAGTGGAAAGGACACCCATTTATCACATGGTAGACTGATAAGAACATGCTTTATCAGGGATGCACATTGGAAGAAAGTTTCACAAAAAGGATTTCATAATTTAGAATGTCGTTTTGGCTACTCTCTTACAGTACACGTATACACACACGAGCGCGCAATGGGGAAAAAGAAAAAAAAAAAAAAAAAAAAAAAAAAAAAAAAGGGAGTGTATGGATGAATTGGATGGGACTGATTTACCTGGTTAGTGGGAGAGAAACAGGATAGGGATTTTTTGACATAATTAAATATTTGGTCATAAAATAATTTTTTATGAGTTTTCATTACACGAACTATGGCGGCTTCTATCGCCATTGTTCGGTCTTCTTTGGCTTTTTCATGTTCCTTAGACAGCAAAGTAGTAGCTTTTTTGATGTAAACTTTGTTATGAGGATACGAAAAATTTTGATTTATAAAAAAATTCGATGAATTCCAATCAACTGTTTGATCATTTGAATATATAATTTTAAAATAATGTATACAGGAGTACATGTTATTGGTAAATGTTTTCAAATCTAAGTTCAATTCTGTTTTTACAATTTCATAATTAATAAAATTATGCTTGTTAAATAATAAAAGAACTTGGGCATTTACAATATTGCAGTATAAGTAGTAGGTACAATTTTGAAAAACACATGTTAAAATAACTTCACTTAATTCGTATATCCATTCCAATTTTTTATTTTTATTATCAGATTTATAATATTCTTCAAATAATTCTATATATTTGTTAAAAGTATCATTTAATTTCATAGGAGTCTTTTCTAAGGGTGGCCAAAAACCTTTATTCAATATTTTCACAGAGAAAAAATCCTCTATACATTTAGAATTATATTCATTTTTACATAGTGCATATTTTGTATAGGCAAATTCAAGAAATTTATTATTCATCGTGTTGTTATTTACAATATCTTGAATCATGCCTACCAACTTGGATGTATATTGAGATCCACACAAATAATACAAATTTTCGATAAATTTCTTTTCAGCATCTAGGGATATATATATATTATTAATCAATCTGTTCGCTAGATAAATTCTGTAGTATTCGAAAAAACTTTCTTTATTGCTTGTATAGTTGAATATTTCTACAATCTCTGTCATCTTTTTCTTTAAATTAGCTAAATCACTGTTTTTTTCAGTATCATCAAGTTCCCCATTGCTACCGATGCACGTAGTATCATGCGCTTGGCCACTAACAAATTCGTTGCATGATTGTGTTTCAATATTCGCTTGTTGAGATGAAACATTTGTAGATTCCCCTTTTGTTAATATATTGTCAGCGTACAACACTAACAATTTTACTGTGCTAAAATGTTCATCGTCGTGTTCTACAAAACTTTCAAAGTAATCTTTCAGACATTCCTTAAAATTATTATCTATTGATTTATTCGATATAGTAAAAAAGGCTGATTTAAATACATTGTCATAATGATTATGCAATTTAATTAAGTCGTCAATATATGTACACAGGGCATATTCATAATTTTGTTGTGTAATATTACTATTTATATTTGAACCGTAAAATAGATCTTCATCATTTTTTGCGTTGATACTAATGTCTCTTGATTTTTGTATATATTTTTCTTTCAAATTATTTCCCTCCGTTTTTACATAATCCCCTATCATTTTTTTTAATCCTTCTATAGCTTCCGGGAAATAAGAAAATAAAATGTAAGTTCTTCTTAAACATCTTATGCTATTATTTTTTAACAAATCAAATATATTTTTTTTATTGTTTAATAGTTGCTCTAACTTTTCATATATTAATATTCTCACTACAATATTTGTTACTTTTTCGCATGTTTCTTCAATTAAATTTAAGGTTTTATTTTTTTCAAATTCTTTTTCTATAGAATTTTCAATTGATATAATGTACTCATCAAATGTTAAATTTTGTATCCACATATCTCCTTCCTTTTTATAAAAATTTTCTACATTTTCTAGAATCTTTTTTTCTATGTCATGCTCATACATTTTTTCATTACTGTCTTCATCTAATTCTTTATATAAATGGACTAAATCACAGAGTAGCTTTTTTTCTTCTTCATTTTCTTGTATCCTCAAATTATCATAAATCTGGTAAACGATTTTTCTAATAACATCTCTTAAATCGTTAAACAATGTTATTTTGAATATATTCTTTGTATACGCACTTAGACACAAAGAACTATTATATTCGACATAGTATCGATCAAGGTATTGTAAAAATTTATTCATCCAACTTGTATAAAATGAATATTTACACCATGCAACTATCAAAATTTTGGTTTTTGTTAAATCTTCTTTATTCCTTAATAAAGGCTTAATTTTTTCAACTGCATATATGGATAGGCTTTCTCCATATTTTCTATAAACTTCTTTCGAATAGCAAAATGGGTTCTTTTTTGCACACATATTGTAAACAACTGTATACAATCTCGTATACTCCATTGCGCTAAACAGATGCTTTTTGTTTTCAATGTTCTCATTTTCTAAATAATTTTCTATCTTTTGAATCGCCTCTTCTTTTATTATTTTCCAGCCGCTTTCAAAATTTATGTTTGCCATGTCCATTTTGACTAATTCCTTTTATTGTCATTCACCCAAATTTCGTTGCATAACCCGAGGTATATACACCATGTATAAAAATTGCTCTCTCACATTGTCCTCACAGGAGGGTACTTTGGCATATACCTTAGAATATGCAGATATGTATATATATATATATATATATATATATATATATATATATATATGCTGCGCGTGTATAAGCAGTGTGCATACAAATGGTGTGCACTTATATATATACTCATGTACGCCTATGATACACACGTACATATGAGTACTTCTTCACTATGTTGGATTTAATTCGGGGAAATAATTGTACTTGCTACGGAACGAGGATAAATAGTCATGTTCATGTGCTTTATAAATGGGAAGAAAACCCACTTATGTAAAATGTAGTGAACAAATTACGAAATGATTTAGGTACCTTTATACGAATGGATAAACCTATCAATCGGTGAGCGATGGACAGAATTAATTCTTTTTAAATTTCTGGGCAAAACTTTTAAACGAAAAGAAAAATAATATACACATTTATGCACATACAGAATACATATGAGCCAATGTGTAAATGTATATGCGTTTGTGCATTCGCTGTTCTTTCTCCACACATTTTTTTAAAACACACACTTAATTTAGTTATGAATCATAAGCTACAATAATAACGAAAGGTATATTGAAAGAATTGGGGGAAGGGGGGGAAAAAAAAAAAAAAAATTCACCATTAAAAAAATATAAAATAAATAAATTGAAATAGGGAGGTGAATAATAGCAATTTTTACCTGTGCTGCATTATGTAATGTATACTTATGAGCATTTGGGTACACATAAATACACATTTTTCGAAGCGCACCAAAATGAAAATGAATTCTTTCAAATAGGCTTTTAAGGAAAGAAGACATATGAGGGGACAAAGTAAATCGAAAAAGGGTGGAGCGTTTTTTTTTTTTTTTTTTTTTCCGTCAAGAACTGTTACGTTTTTATTGTTCCCTCGATTATTTGTTTTTTTTTCCTTCTTGTTATTTACAAGGGACATATACAAATATACACAGAATGCAATATTAAAAATTGAAAAGAGGTGTTAAGATTGGACGTGGAAATGACCACCTTGATGATAAATTTATTACTCTATACTTATCAACGTTGCCTTGGAGAAATGCCCATTCATACGTACAAAAAATATTTCTTGCAATGGAAAAAAGGATATAACACTTTGTATTGCTTTGTTATTCTGCCCATCCGTTTTGTCCATCCGCTTATTTGCTTCTTTTCCGTGAAAGTGAGTGGGCAAAAGTGGGAAATGTTCCTATCTTCGTACGTTCATACAGCATGAAAAATTTCTTTTTGTTTCTTTTTTAAAAAATATATATTTGGAACTTTTGAACACATTGTTTCACATTTTAAAAGATACCCAATTACTCCTAACCCATGTTAAATACCTTTTCCTTGTTTCAAATTGGGCTGCTTTAGTTTAAAAAAAAAGGAACAAAAAAAAAGGAACAAAAAAATAGAATAAAAAAAAAGAATAAAATAATTCACAAAAGAGTTATTCGAATTTATTTCCTTTCACACATTCAGACGGTGTAAAAACTTTCCAAAACATTTTATAATGACTGTTAATATACTGTAATTGTATAAAAGTTTGCGCAAAAAAAATGTTTCATGCGCTTCCTCTGTATGCAGATCAAGTGTTGTCAATTTTCGATATGCACTGTTGTGGTTAATCCAATTAGACGGTAATTATGTTGCAGTTAGTTTGAATAATTTGTCTTCCTCTACGTACGTATACATATTCTCATGGTCCTTTATGAAACGTTTATCTGAAATATTTATTTTATTTTTTTTCTTTTACACATCCAGTTAATAGCGCTTTTTTCAACTAAAAATATGATACGTTACATAACACATGTGGATGTAATTTGATGTCTGGAAAACTTTTTTTCTATTAGTTGACGCCACCATTTTTTTTTTTTTTTTTTTTAATTTGAATCTTTAAATGTTCACGTTATTTTTGCGACCGAATGATTATTTATACCCACCTGTCTATTCATTTGTTGGTTTATTTATATGAACAGAAAAATAACATATACAATTTCAAATATTCGTTTTAGTCAACACTTTTTTGCACTTACATTCCATTCTGTTGTACGATTAAAACCGGTGGCTTTATCACCTCATTCACAATTCGGAAAAATTATAAGAAAAAAAAAAATTCTGAAAAAGAGCTAAATAAAAATGCATCTTCCGCTAAATCATTTTGCTAAAAAGAGTTCAGGAAAATTTTCCACATAAGCACGAACATGCATCATATAAGTAAGTGCAAATATTACCATTTGAATATACATATTTATATTTTATTATGCGAACAAAATTATGAGTGTTTCACTCAGGGAAGCAGATTATTCTGATGATATTTTTAATGCAGTTCCCTTTTGTATGAATATTTCTCACTTCTTTTTAATACAATAAAAGTATAAATTTTAAATAAATCTGATTAATATTTTTTTCATTCTGACACGTGAAGCCAGTAAGTGCTAAGTAAACAAAAACATATTTATAATTATATGCACATACATATTATACAAGCATATGTAGACAGGCAAATTATACCCACCTGGCACTGAAGCAAGCATTTGAGTAACCTTTTTTCCTTTTTTTTAATCCAGGACAAACAAGTTATGTAACTTCGCTTGGTAGTGTGTACATTCCTTCAGAGAGAACAAAATAAAAAAAAAATTAAATAAGGAATAAAAAATATAAGCAAAAATATAAATAAAAATATAAGTAAATATATAGTAAAAATATAGTAAAAATATAGTAAAAATATAGTAAAAATATAGTAAAAATATAAATAAAGATGTAAGTAAAGATATAAATATAAATGAAAAATGTCGGACAGCTCAATTTGCCCACTTAATGATTTCTTCGATGTTGATGAAGAAAACAACCTAGATGAATTAAAAAAAGAAGACGCTCAAGTATATAGCGGAACCTTCTTATCGTACATTTATAAACAATTTGAATTTTGTTGCACTAACTTCATCGATGGGTTAGAAAAAAAAAATAAAAAAAAAAATATGACGTTAAAGAAAACCTTTTTAGAAGATTATTATAAGAATAAAAAGGTTGTTAGTCAGTACAGGGTCTTTGACAAAATTCTCAAAAAACGTGCAGATTTAGCTAAGGAGGTGCCATTGGACTCGAAGTATTTTAATCCACATGTAAGTATTCCACGAAAATGGGGAAAAAAAAAGTATAACTTTTTTTTTTTTTTTTTTTGGAAAATACAACTACATTCCTACAATATAAAAAAACTATAGTTGTAACACAACTTTTGCATTTTTTTTTTTTTTTTTTTTGTGAAGTACTTATTTTTTTTTTCTCTTTTTGGTTATTCCTTTCAAATATTTCATATGGTGTAACTTCCTGTCTCTTCTCCATCTGCTAGGCAGACTGGTGCGAATGCGCACATGAAGTGGACATTGAGCTGACTAATGAAGAAGTAGAGTTTTGTATTTTTAATTTTTTTTTAAAAATGTATAGATCCGAACCAAGAGACAAAGATTTACTTCTTTCCGTCATATTAGAATGTTTATATAGCAGAAAAAATTTTAAAAAAGAATTTTATGCTCAGAAATCAAATTTAAAATTTTTAAAAGAAATAAAATGTATAGAAATTAGTAACTTTAAGGAATCATTAAATGAATTAATTAACACAATTGAAAACGCAAATTTTATTCAAACTAATACAAATCAAATAAATAATGATAAATTTCATTTTAAATTATATGTTACCATAAAAATTAAATATATTTATGGAATTTACATATTTAATTGTGATGAAGTATACGATATAGTTGTTATAGATTGTAATACCTCAAATAATAACAAACCCAAAATGATGAGCTTTTTCTCTTTAAGAAAATTTATATCATTTTTGAATAACATATATTCAATTAATTTTACTGATGAAGATGTCCACGATTCATTTCCCATAGTTGTTTACGAGTCTAGGGAGTGTTATGCCTTGTCACATAATCATCTACCCATCAAGGAGACTGTGTTCAATAACAGAACGAACAACATTATAAAAAAAGACATTTTAAATGAATTAGGAGAAGAAGCAAAAGAGATAGGGGAAGAGCAGGGCGAAGAGGAATGATGTGATGTCTCAGTGTCAGAGAGACACGTTTGGTATAGTCATAATGTGCAAAAAGATAGAAGCTGAAATTGCATATTCGTTACTGCAGAGAGGTAGTCTTTGTGACGATATATATATATACGTATATATTTACATATGTACATATATACCCTTTTGACCCGTTCTTAATCTGTGTCTTTTTATACATGTAGTAATCGACGTGCATACGTAACAATTGTACATACGTCTTTGCCCCTCCCCACCCAAGTGTGAGAAGCTAAGGACAATATAAAATTAAATATGAGCTCATTCAATGATGTTCTCTTGTAATATTCTAAATTTTTATTAAAATGGAATGTTAACAAATGCAGTGAACTACATTAGCATATATATATACGGATAAAACTGTAAAATCGGAGGAGTGCTTCGCAGAATATAAAAATGAAACTTCTGTATACATAATAGGGAAAAAACAAATATATACGTCCATATTCATGCACACATGAAGGAATATTTAAACACTCTGTTCAATCGTCATAGAGGGAATGGTTTAAATAATCAAATGTACAAGCACAAAATTATCGTGAGTCATCGCTTCTTTTTTTTTTTTTTCTATTCAATTGGTGCATGAATCGGAGAAGCTAAAACAGGTAAAGTTATACATAAATATGCAACAAGCTAAAAGGCATATGTATATAAAAAAAAAAAAAAAAATTAAATAAAAACTTCAGACTTGCGAAGTTGATACATTTATTAAGGCATATAGTAACACCTAACATAATGTAATTAAAAATGCGTGATATCGTTTTTTTTTTTTTTCTTGGGGGAGAAAGGGAGAGGGAATTACTTTATATTTTCCATATCATTTTCAGAATAAATATACTATGATTGGTGTATTTTTGTGAGAACGTCCAAAACTGCTTTCGTTTCTAAAACATCGTGGACTCTGATCAGATCAACCTTTTTATAAAAACTGTAGGAAGCAATGGCTAATCCTCCTAAGAAAACAGGGATGAAATAATAAAAAATAAACAAGTTTTATATTGTAAATTTTTGGAATTTTTCAGGGTGGGATTTATTAGGTGAGGTAACCCAAGTGATAACAATGTTGTAAGAAATTTTGCAAAAAATCGTAACAATAAGAAGCATATAATTTTATTACCACAAATATTTTTCTGATACAAAAGTTGATCCTTGTCTTGGCGCATATAATTCATTTTAAATCTCCATATTTGTGATGTATCCTTTTTGTCTTCGTTTTTATTTCCATTGCTTAATTTGATATGCCCATTGGTTGTACCATTTTTCTCCATGCAGTGAGCAATAAATCGTTTCCTCGAATAACCAAGAAATAGTGGATATTCATCATAAACGTGAATATGCTGCAAGAGTTTAATAGACTGATCGTGTTTTTTAGCAAATCCTAAACCAACATCAAAAAGAATTCGATAACGTGGTATCCCATTTAAAACAAGAAAATTTAATCGATCTTTTAAGTAATTTTTAATATCATAAATAAGATCATTGTAATTTGTTAACTTATCCATTGTATGAGGATTCCCTCTTTTGTGCATTAAAACAACGGTATAAAACTTATTTTTTTTTTTTAATAATTTTATAATATCTGGATTGTGTGTACATGAACTAATATCATTTAGAATATCTACTACGTCGAGATCTACACATTCTTTGAAAATATCATAATTCACAGTATCAATACTTATAATTGGTTTTGTGTTCATCATATTTTGTAGGGCCATGTTTTCTTCACCTTGAGAATCCATCACATTATTGGTCATATCGTACACCAGTTTATTCCACTCTTTTTTAAATAATTTCAAAACGGGTATTACTAAATCCCGTTCAGTAATATTTGGATTGGGGACGACATAAGGAGCTGATGATTCACCCCCAATATCAATTACACTCGCGCCATCATTTATCATTTCGAACATTCTTTCAACAGCTTTGGTTGGGTTAACAAATAATCCACCATCAGAAAATGAATCATAGTTAACATTTAAAATACCCACTATATGTGTTTTTTCTTTTAGGTGAGATACTTTATCTTTCAGTACATATAACCTCTTATTATTTTTTCTGATATTAACACAATGTATTTTTTCAAATTTGTTAATGTAGTTATTATAAGCTGAATTAATACTCTCATTTAATGTACTATGTATATAATCTGGAATTATATCGTTTAAGCATAGTAGGATACTGTACCTACGCTTTGTATACACATGAGGAATACATAAGAATTTAATTTTATCGTTCAAATTTTGGATAATTTCCAGACGTTTTTTATTAGTGTTGTTATCTATATGAATATATTTTGTAATAATTTTATATACGTCTTCTTTTTTTAAATTTATACATTTTTCAAAAATTGTATAATTGTTAAAAAATAAAATATCTATATCTATAATACGATTTTCGAATATTTCTCCAAGGTCCTTTTTTGCATCCTTTCTTTTCATGATTTGTTCAATGTATTTTAATATTATCAACATGCTTAAAGGATCTTCAACAAAACTTCTAACTATAACTGTTAAGTTAAAAAAGTAACTCGTGTAATATTTATTTTTAAATTGTTCTAAATTCTTTTTCATAATTTCATCATTCGCTCTTATTATATTTTTTGTTTCATATTCGTACTTTTCCACACTAACTTCTTGTATAGTGCTTTCATTTAATTTTTCATTTTTTAAAAACTTTTCAAGTTCTTTACACTCATAAATTAAATCATCCCCTTCTTCGTGTCTCGATCTTTCCAAAGTTGTAACCAAATCGTTCACCCAATTAATGTCATATACAATTTCCTTTTCTCTTACCTTCTCAAATCTTATTGTTTCGTCCAAAACGACATATTCCGGAACAGTTTCGTATATATATGAGCTGTTGATAATTTTGCCTGACATGTTCATAAAAAGGGGAGGACATAAATAAGGAGATATAAATAAAGGGGTATAAATAAATGGGTATAAAAAAAGGGAAGGAATGGGGTTAAAACGTATGTATTCACCACTGGAACAGTAGCACATCCTGCTTGTGTACGCACAACCATTTGTATGTACACTTGTGAATAATTACAAGAGTGTGCTAATTCCTGAGAGTACGTTTGCATGGATTTCTGGAAGAGCGAATGAGTGTGTGACAATAAGCAAATATGAACTTGTGTTTATTATGCATGCACGAGGTACTAACACATACAGAACTTTTTAATCAAATGTTGCGTTTTCCCCTCTTGTTTTTGTCCTACCAATATATTTCTCCGTCAGGTATAACGCCGTTTCTAGAACAGTTACACAGTTACTTCTGTCATTAGTCCCAAAGTTTAAAACTGCTATATTCCTTTGGTTATTGTTGTTTCCAAGGGTAATTGGACTCTCCATGACGATACTATGTCTATTGATACTGCTGTTATTATTTTTTTTTTTGTTTTATATGTTTTATTTGTTTTATTTGTTTTATTTGTTTTATTTATTTATTTTTTTTTTCTTCTTTTCCTTTTCAAACTCGTCCGCGTGTCGCAATTGCATGCTCTTTCACTGTTTTTGATTTAGAGTACAACGTTAAGAAAATTCCTGCAAATTCTTTCACTACATGCTTTAGTATGAATCTGTTTTTAGGGGAAATGAATTCAAAAATGGGAAGTAGATATATGATTTTTCATGTATGTAAGAACATCATAATGCTTTTAAGATTATGATATTTATTTGTAGGATGGACTTATTTTTTGTACTTTAAGGGTAGAATGCATATAATGCCGTGAGTAAAGGTGCTAAATGAAGTGTTCCCGATTTGACGTGATTTCTTGAGGGCCTTTTTGTATTATTTTTTTTTTTTTTTTATTATATTGTGTACAGTTTTTTTTTTTTTTTTTTTTTTTTAATCTTAATAGGGAAAAAAATTAAAATAAATACAATTATTCTGCAAAAAAATAGAAACTGTAATGTATACGTTGAGAAATGATGCTATATCTGTGTGCATACAATTCTACTTGATCGAAAAAAACAGTTTAGGCACGGAGAGATAGAGCTCCAATAATTAGGAACGTGAATTCAGCAAGATAACAACAAATGAATTCTTTTATGTGTTTACGTATTCGTCCGTTATTTTATTTCTCATGATTCGGTTTCATTCGTGTACGCTTTTATTTGTTAATTCGTTTAAGCGCCTATTCATTTTTTCTTTTGTTTTTTTTTACACGTATTTTTGCGCTTATCTCACTGATTTTATTACTCCTTTGCTCTGCGAAAAAAAATATGGGTTATTAGTTTTACACAATATATACATGAACATTTATTCCTGAATTGTCAATACTTTTTGAATGCATAACGGAGCATATAAATATTATATCTTATTCCCCTTAAAAAAAAAAAAAAAAAAAATATGGATTGTAACTTAATTCATGATTTCTATAAAACCCTCAGTTGTTTCAAGACCATAAGAAAAATTAATACATTTGTGAAAGACAAGTAAAGGAAAAATGAGCGTTTCAAATGATTGTGCATATTACTCTTGGGTTGTATAAACAGATATAACGGAATGCATGCGGTTATATATTTCTCCACACTTTAGTACAAACACAGTGAGGACACTCAAAAAAATAAATACTCCATTCTTTTAAGACTACCATTTCTTTAAATAATATAATTTCTTTTCATTTCAGCAAAGAAAAGGCAAGTATCGAAGAGTTAAAAATACTTAATGAAAAGAAGTATTTGTCTCACTCCATTGCCATTGTGCTGGCATTAGGTACGTTCATAGAAGAGTATAGAATATCTCTTTCTGTGTTTTTCGCAAGTGTGTAATATGAATATTCTTATGGGTGCAGTTAGGTGACATGTCCTCGTGTACACATCAATATGCACATTTGTGTGTAATCTTTTTTTTTTTTTTTTTTTTTTTTTAGGTATCCATATGTCCTTTAGGAAATTAAAGCGTTCTAAGATTTTCATATTCAGGTTATTACCAACTTTTCATTTATACATATATACATCTGAGCATTTAGAAGTATATTTATTTATTTTTGTTTTACGTTTTCCCTTTTTTTTAGACCCTTACTACCTGACATTTTTGGATTAATAAGTAATTAAAAATATGCTATTAAAGGGAGGATCGTTCGAAATTTATTTCACTTGTTCTGCACAGATATACACATATACAGTTCTATTTGTGTATATTTATCGAAAAAGAACTCTACATATTTCCATCTTCACACGCAGGCTCTTGTTCCTTTCTGTATCTTCATGCCCTACACCTAAGTCGGAATAATATTAGCAAGTTTATTCAACTAAATTTAAAAGAAAGCGACAACAAGGGCATATGTAACTACGTCGATGAAATGTAAATATAAGGAAAAAAAAAAAAAATAAAATAAGTTTAATGGTTCTTTACTTACATATGATTCTTGAAATTCATATACATGTTTAAGTGTGTATTTTAGAACGATTTTACCATTCTTCTTTTTCCTTTTCATAGGTATAAAAAATACGAACCCAACGATTACCTCAATTTAATGAGAAAATCTTTATAGACATGAAAAATCATATGACATATGATGCAAAAGTAACACAGGAAATGACCATGGTCTTTCTGCTCCAACCAGTGTTATAACAACTGCATACATTGTAGCACATTTTGGGACGTTGCATAATATTTCATTTGAGCTGTTGTAACTTTGTGAACTTGTATTATTTTGCAAAGCGAAGAAAAAAGTATATGAATAGTCGAGCTACGCAATAAACAGAAACGTAATTGAAACTTCAGTCTTTTTTTTTCTCCTTATAGACATATATCGTTTGCAGAGAAAATAAGAGATTTGGAATGCTTATTACTAAAAATATACTTAATCACCCCGAACAAAAGCAAAAAAAAAAAAAAAAAAAATATATACCATTTCAAATGTTGATTTTTTAAATGCAAAAATTTAACGTTTTTAAGCTGTAAGTTTTATATAAGAATTTAAAAAAATATGTACATATACATATATATATATATATAATTTATATGTGCAAGTATTTATGTATAGGCATATATCCACAATTTTCAGCTATAATTTTTGGGGATATTTTTTTTTTTTAATTTTTGTTTACTCATGTAAATGATACGTCAATTACACTTATTGCTGATTTACATTTAATTTTATACATGTACATGTGAATATACATAGATACTCAAGTTGTATAAATATGTAAATATGTATGTAAATATGTAAATATATATGCATATATATATATATATATATATATATTTACACAGATAAATTATAGAAAAGGTAAAAAATTGTAATATCATATGCTTCGCATATACACATATAAAATGGAAAAAAGAAAAAAAAGTAATAAAAATGGAAATAATACGATATATATATGTAATGCAAAATAGTAAAACTCATTATAGTATTCTAAAACATAGTGTAATATAATAACACATCGTGATTTTAAATATGGTTAAATAGAATGTATATGGGATATAAATGAAAAGTCGTTTAACATTGAGAATATGATATAATATGATAAAATATTGTATAATAGGGAAATTGCCGTGTAATACGGTGAAATATGATTTACATAATAAAATACGGTATGTGCATAATAATATACGTTGTTCTAATAAAATAAAAATTTACTATTTGTATACAAATATGGTTTCTTGTGAAGAAATATTATTAAATTATAATATTCTTTTTTTTTTTTTATAATAATCCATTTTAATATTAAAACATGTGAATTGGATCATAACTACATGTATAGAGTGTGTTGGTCTATACGTGCATATATATAATGCATATTGTGTATGCCCAATTTTAGTAATATTACTAATAAAATTCTCATAAAAAAAAATAAAATAATAAAATACAGAAAATAACAAATGTATTCTTTCTGTGAATTCAAGAATAATTATTAACTACATATGGTGGTTAAACTGAGTACGCAAAAATGGTTTTTGCAGCGTGCCGTTTTAGGTTTTCATGATGCGTAAGAAAGTAAAGAGCTTCATTCTTCCACACGATTTATTACTTTGCCTCTTTCAGTTTGTTCTTTCCTTTGCATCAGCTATTTTTATATTTACTTCTCATCAATTTCGTTTTTTTTTTTTTTTTTTTTTTTTCTCATAAAAGGATGTTTTATGCTTCATAATCCATAGTGCTACGACACAACTTGTTCCATTTTTTTGTGGTGCACAAAAACAATGCAAGCAGCTCAATGCTGCATAGGGGTATATATATGTTGATTCTACAAGGGAAGAAATTCAATTCTTAAACCTTGCACATATTGCAAAAAAAAAAAAAAAAAAAAATACTTTAAAAATGGGTGCTCAATTGAATATGCAAAAGGTGTGTGTTCACATATAGTTTTGCTTCTCCTTTTTTACGTAGTTTTTTTCTGTTCTGTTTTGTACTATTATGTACTGGTTTGCTCTGTTTTGTACTGTTTTGTTCTGTTTTATTTTTCTATTTTTTTTTTTTTAGTTTTTTTCTTCCTTGTTTTACCTCCTTACCAACCATCTACATTTTCATCAGCGCCTTGAAAATTCGATCTTTGGAACATTTGATCATCAAACTTCTTGTTACCATAGTTACTGTTAAATTTGTTATTATTGTTGCTACTGCTCATGAATGGATTCACGGTACCAGAATTGTTGTTGTAGGGGTTACTGTCGTTATTGTTGTTATAACTGCTATGTCCATACATGTTACTGTTGTTATTATTAAAAGGACTGCTGGAAAATCCGCTACTATTCCCAAAGCCATGTTGGTTGTTGTTATTATTGAAAAGATGGCTACTACTAAATGGAGAATGCTGATTATATGAACTGTTGTTAAATGGGTGATTTCCACCTCCACTATTGTTATTGCTACTAAATCCAAAGTTACTATTATTGTTATACCTTGAATAATTTCCCTTCCCTTTGCTAGACTTATTATATCTAAAATTTCGATTGGATTTAGCACTCGCTGTGTATCTCATGACTAAATTGAGAAACCAACGAGGTATTGCTTGATTGCATTCTTCCAACGTTGCTAACAAGTCTTTAAATATATTTCTATTATCATCATTAACAAATGATGTTGCAATTCCGATGTTCCCAGCTCTCCCTGTTCTTCCAATTCTATGAATATAATCATCTATATTACTAGGTAAATCAAAATTAATTACATGTTTAATATTTGATATATCCAACCCTCTAGCAGCTACATCAGTTGCCACTAACATATTTTTTATTCCCCTTTTAAATAATTTCAAAGCCCTCTCTCTTTCATCTTGACTCTTATCACCATGTATACAGACAGCATTTAATTTTTGATTATTTAGAAATCTCTCAATTATATCTGCTTTTCTTTTTGTTTCAACAAATATAATTGTTAAACCGTTATTATTTTCTGATAATAATTTTAACAGATAGTTACATTTGTTTTCTTCTTCTATGTATATCAAGTTTTGCTTAATATATTCATTTGTACTACCAACTTTACCAACTAGTAAAAAGGTATAATTGAATAAATAATCTTTTGCTAACACTTGTATTTCTTTTCTAAATGTAGCACTAAACATAATTGTTTGTCTTTTCACAATATAATTACAATATTTCTTATATTCCATTTTGTTTGGATTCATATGAGAATCATTATCATTTCCTGGCATATCATAATCATAAACTATACTTCTTATTTGTGGAGAAAAACCCATGTCTAACATTCTATCTGCTTCATCTAATACTAAAAAGGAAGTGAGAAATAATCTAATTTTTCCTTTTTCTAAAATATCATTTAATCTTCCAGGTGTCGCAACTATGATGTCTGCCCCTTTGTCTAAATTCGATAATTGTGTTTTGATATTACTGCCTCCATACAAAACTACTGGTTTAATTCCTGTTTCGAAACAAAACTTTTTGGCATCATAAAAAATCTGTACTGCTAATTCTCTCGTAGGTGCCAAAATTAAACATATAGGTAAACAAACCCTGTTATAGTAATAATTCGAACTTTTTTGATTCTCTTCATAGAAACTATGTTTTGGTGGATCATTTAATAGCATATGATTAATAATTGGTAATAAATATCCTGCTGTTTTTCCACTACCTGTCTGAGCAACCCCGATTAAATCATTCTTATTCATAATTATACTTAAACTGTACTTTTGTATTGGGGTTGTTTTATCGTAATTTACTTTTTTTATATTGGATAATAATATCTCATGTAAATTTAATCCTGCATCATCGAAATTGTCAATTGGTATAATATTTTCACTATTAAACCCTTTAATTTCTACTGGTATACTGTCATACATGTCAAAATTCACACCCTTTTCACTCTTCACATTGGAATATATTTCTTCTTCTTTTTCTGGGTAATATCTTCTGTTATCTCGATTTGCCCATGCCGTTTTTGGTATATTGTAATTTCTACTAAATGCTGGATTTCCTCCTCCAACTGATCCTTTATTATAATTCATTCTGACAAAATTGCTTCTGTTTGTGTTTGGTTGGTTTCTAAGCATAGGTGGTTTATATCTTGGTTTTTCATAATTATAATTAT
>NW_021628939.1:1346408-1451854 GCF_002157705.1 Plasmodium gonderi
TTTTTTTTTTTTTTTTTTTTTTTTTTTTTTTTTTTTTTTTTTTTTTTTTTTTTTTTTTTTTTTTTTTTTTTTTTTTTTTTTTTTTTTTTTTTTTTTTTTTTTTTTTTTTTTTTTTTTTTTTTTTTTTTTTTTTTTTTTTTTTTTTTTTTTTTTTTTTTTTTTTTTTTTTTTTTTTTTTTTTTTTTTTTTTTTTTGAAGCTATGAGAAAAAGAAATTTTCTTTTATTGTTTATTTTAACATAACAATTAAATTTTCTTGTTGCATATGTGGTTTCAAGTTTCTAGCAAGCGTACATAGTTTTATTTTGTTTCTCTTTTTACTTTTTCTCACTGTTTTTGCTTCTTTTGGTTTTTATTTTTTTGTTTGTTGAAAATATTTATGGTATTTTTTTTTTTTTTTTTTTTTTTTGTGTACGCAATTTTTAATCTTTTAATGCTTTTCTACAATCTGTTTATATTTTTATTTAATTGCTATTTACAAAATTTCCTTTTGCTGTAAGCTCCTTTTTTGGTGCTATACAATGAAATTATATATATAATTTTCAAAGTGTTATGCAGGTGTGGGGTCGCACCCTCTTTCTTTTTTTTTTTATTTTATTGTGATTTAATTCCATATATTTGCATATATATGCATATATTATGAACACACTCTTTATATTATATACGTGCAGAATATGAACATACATTAAATGGTAACAAAAAAACAAACAAAAATGATTATTATGCAGCTTCTACTTTTATAATGCCGTATGGGTTTCTTATAATTATTAAGGCAAATAGGGAAAAAAGAGTATAGTAAAAAATATGCCTACTTATGTTGTGGTGCTACATATATATTTACATATATGTAAATATATATATCGGAAATATAAACACCAACACCCCAAATTGTAATAATTGAGTGAAGTAAAAGAAGTTAAATGCATACGCAAACAAATGTGTGTAATAATATATAAAAATATATATATACATATGTATGTATATTTTTGAATGGCGTGCTCAAATGAAAAATTTAAAATAAAATTTATTTCACCCTTGTAAAGGTGGTGCTATATTTATTTATAATTCATACACTTTCATTGGATGTTTCGTGGAGTGGCAAGAAAATAAGCACATATACCATTTTATATATATGTAAATCATGTTCTGTGCATATCTCTATACATATACATGTATTCACAAAAAAAGAATATGAATGGATAATTCATATATATATTATATATATTGTACAAGTTTTAATATGTGCGCTTAAAGGGCGTACATATGTACATAGTATAAGAGTATGTAAAAAGGTATGCATAAAAAAAGCACATGTATGAATTATATATTCATGAGTAAAATTCGTGCCTCCTAGTTGGCTAATATATATACGTGTTATGCAGAACTTGTGTATATATAGGTTATATGTACACTATAATAATTTTGTGCATATTTATTTTATGTAAAAATAATAAATTGCTTTAAAGGGAAGATTTTATACCCCCGAAAAAAAAGAAAAATGGATGGAAAAGGTGATAAAAAATATTCCTAGGGCGAAAAACACAAGCAAAAAAGCATTAAAATTTAATGTGATGAAAAATTTACAACCAACTCTTGAATTTTTTTTCATATACATAAAGTGGTACACCATATGTATGAAAAAATATATTGGATACTTTTCGTTAGGATAAACTTCTGTTAACAATAATGCTGTGTGTTAGAAAATAGCATATACGTTTAAGGTTTAAGCAATTTTTGAATAAATGTTTGCATGAAGTAATGCTGTGATTATATGTATATATATATATATATATATATATGACATAGTTCGTAAATAAAATAAATATTCTATGCCTGTGTAAATTTTTTAAGAAGTTGCAGGTAATATATATATATATATCATGCATATACAAATGTATCTACTGAGAATTGGCAAAAATGTTAACTTTTTACTGCTCATGCTTACGAAATAAAAAAAAAAATATATCTATACTATCTATTGGTGAGCAAATGGAAGAGTAATGTGAATATGTTCTATAAAATGTAGAAAACATGTGCACAATGGAAACATAGCGATTAGCAAAAAAAAAAAAAAAAAAAAAAAAATTAAACCATGAACAATGGGAGATTTAAACTTTTTTGCAGTGTGTTGATAATTGTGCATGCTATAAATTGTTAAACAAAATGTATTATTACATGCATGCGCTTAAACCCATGCACAAATGTTTTCCATATTTCAATATGAATGCATGTTACACGTACATACATTCGATCACGTCATTGCTAAACTACTTCACGTCCCAACAGGGCATAATTCTTTATGCAGTATAAGGTTATATATAAAGGAAGTGACAGCACACACTTTTGCCTTTGTTGTGTGTTTAAGCTATGCAACAAAAAAATGTTAATACGCAAAAAAAACATATTAAGGCAGATCATCCATGGGCATAAATATACCTACGCACACTTAAGATTCATATGATATAAATGGTACACCCAGGTGGTTCAATAAATATAGAATTTATTTTACCCCAATTTGCTTATTAATTTTAAAATAATAAAAGAAGATAAAATAACTATTTAAGTCAAAATATAACAATTCATTGAATCTATATAAAATATCACCTTAAATTATACATATGGTGTAACAAATTATACTCAATCCAAATAAATTTACATGAGTATAGTGTATTCAATATATACTCGAAATATACACTTCCTTAAGGGGTGATAGTAGTTTTTTTTTTTTTTTTTTTTTTTTTGGAGTTATATTTTTTTATTCATACATATGAAGAAATAACCAGAAAGTACTCTTTTGCAAATATTTAAGAAGCAGCAAAATGTATATACTCAAGCTGCGATAAAGTTCAAAAGTTTTCTATTGAGAAGAGAATGCACACTTGTGTTTGTATTTGTACACATGTATATATGCGTATATATTTTTTATTCATATGTATCACTCAAGAGTAACTTTTTTTTTCTTTTTTTTTTTTTTTTTTTTTTTTTTAATTAAAAATTACCTTTCTTTTTGTTCCAATTTACAAAAAATAAATACAAAGTGGAAAAAAGGGAAACCGGGAAAAAGGAAGAAAAAAAGAAAGGCCAATAGGAACATATAAAAAAGGAACATTATTTTTATTCATTCAAAAGCGTAATGCCATTATAAACCTGTCCTATACGCCGCCTATATATGTGCGAATAGGGTAAACAATGGAGTTTGTTTTTTTTTTTTTTTTTTTTTTTTTTGGTATAATTTTTTTACAAAATCAATACCATTTATAAAAGTCGAAATTAAGTTTTATATCCATGGGCATGCACCTTTTAATATTAAAGAGGAAACAAAAAAATCATAGTACGGAATAAGACAGAGAACAAGAAACTTTTCTATGTGAAAATATAAGGCAAAAAAAATGCAAAACAACCCATGCATATAAAATTCTTTAATGACAATATGTATAATTTCTTTATATGACAAAATAAATCCTGTACCTTGCAGCCTGCATGAAATGCCATAAGAGACAATTACAGGAACACTATGTGCACCAATATGTACCTCCTTATGACAATGTATTAATTCATCACATTTAATTGTTTATCCACATATATAACTAAACCAATGCAAGGCAAAGAAAGCTTAAAAAAGTGAAAAAAATGAAAAAGAATTTACAAGAGTGCAAATCATAAAAATGCACCTCTTTAGCATCATTAAATATGAAAAAGTCGCGATCTCGTCAGTTCTTTTTTCCTGTCTACAGAAAGTTGTATTCCCCGGTACTGATAATAACTATGCGACATTATATTACGCTTGTCGTTAAGTAATAGAAATTGGATATCGCATAATTTTATTGTTTCAACTTTTTTTGAAGCACTTTAAACATTTTTCGCAAATTAACTAATTACACTATCCCTTATAAGTCGTGTATAAACAAATGACACTGTGAAAATGCATTTTTTTTTTCTTTTCTTGTACATCTAATATTAGTTCAAATTGAGCACGTCTATCATTTTTACAACGAGTTGAAAATCACATTCGTATTGAATTTGCCATTTTAAGTCTCATTAGGCATATATAAATATACTGAACATGTTAGTCGAATAATAGAAGGGAAAAGAATAGGACCCCCTTTTTATTATATGGGTTCTTATAGGTACACAAGGAAGTATGTGTACGTGTGTGCATACCATTTTATGCATTTATATGTATAGGCACATATTAGACCCTTATGTTGTAAAAAAAATGAATTATCCCTGATCGACAACTGCCGAACGGTGACATTATGAGAGTGTAATTAAATTTATGTTTATAGAGTAGGGTACAATAGGATTTTTATTTTGCGCCAAAAAAAAATTATCTCCTTAACTGCCATAATGAAAATATAAAAAAACGGAAAACTAAGTTGCACTTCCTACTTTTCTATGAATAACAAAAAATAATACTAGTTTGCTCGCTCCCGTTTTTCTCATTTTTTGCGAAATACTGTTGGTATTACGATGAAAAAATGAAATAAAAAAAAAAAATGCACTTAATATGTGCCTATTAATTAATTGTGTATATTTAAATGAATACACGCAATAATATAAGCACGTGTACTGTATTTTACTGTGCGAAATGCTTCTTTAGTTCAATGGGGATAGAACCAAATAAATTAGCACTATGCTATTCCTCTTCCGGTTTTGGTAATTTGAATCCCCGTTTTTTATCACAGGTATGACAACCTTTTATATTCAATTTCTTTTTTTATAGAGAAAATTTACAATAACTTTTAAAAACATGTGAAAAGAGGATAACTGTTTTTTTTTTTTTTTTTTTTTTTTTTGCTTTTTTAAATTTGTTCCTTTAAGAATTGTGATTAGTATATAGAAAAGAATTGTGTTATGCCACATTTCACATCGTTTATCATATCGTGGCACACCGCATCCTCCACTTATATTTTTTTTTTTTTTTATAAAAATGCCAGTAATCGAAGGAACATACGTAATATCTATGAGTAATAAAAAATAACGCTTATTGTTGAGTTCAACAAATAGTGTAAAACCATTGCTCTATTTGTTTATGCATATAAAAACACATGTACTTCCTTGCAGACACTTTGGACTGAAGTGCCATTTGAAGCAAATACTTTATGATTTTACACATATACGCAATATATATGAAAATTCATAATTTTAGTATTTATCCAAAATTGTGCATTGTGAAATAGTATTTTACACACTTCATTCGTATCGTACTCCATTTCACATATGTATATTTATTATATGTTTCCTTTTTTTTTTTTTTTTTTCAGAGAATTACACTATAGTATGTGATGGGTATGGTGAAAAGGGAGTAAAAAAAACTTATGAAGATGAATTTTTTATATGTGAAAATTTGAAGACTTTCAATAAGGGCCTGCATCCTAATTTTAATTTTTCGTAATACAAATACATATCTACCCCTTAAGTAGATCTCTGTGTACAGCATATAGTTATGTTGCACATGGGCTAATTGAAACAATAGCATATATGTCTGATATTTTTTGCAGTCCCCATTTCCCACTTAACTATTTCACCATAGTAAGGTTTCTTTATATATTTTTTCGCCATATTCTTTCGATTTTTTTTTTTTTTCAGTTGCTTTTGCCTCATTGATGGACATAACGGAAAAAATACGGCCACATTTTTAAAAAGAAATTTGGCACAAGAGTTATCAAATAGTTTTACTACAATTCAGAAAACATACGATGAGACTCTGCCCATACCAGATCATTTCATAAAAATTGTAAGTTTAAAAATTTACAGTTTTTATGTTTAAATTATTTGGAACCATTACACATTGAGGGGAAACTAAAAGAGACATCTTTTGTTTCATGCGAACCTGTATTCACACCCTCTGGAATTTCTATGTACGAATGATTGTATATGAATAAATCACAACATATACATTCACATATACAAGATATTATTTTTTTGGAAACTCTGTTAGGGTGTAAATACTGCTTGCAAGAAAATCGACGAAAATTTGTTCATTGAATTTCCTGGGTGCAGAGGTAAAATCCAATATGGAATAAAAAAATATATAATTTCAAAAAAAATAAGGAATACAAATTTATCTAAACACACAATGAGGACAGAGTTAAACTTGAATATAAATGCAGTCATATTGAAAATTCTAAGGATTTATTTAGTGATATAATTAAAAGAATAAATTAGCTTAATACGCCTTTTTCTTGCTTTTTTTTTTTTTTTTTTTTTTTTTTTTAGATGGGGCAACATGTGTTATTATTTTAATAAAGGATGATTATGCATATATAATAAATATAGGAGATTCGTCTGCTTATTTGTGCAGATTCTTAAACAATTCAAATCAAGGTACGCTATAAAATTAGTTACTTTAATCAAGAAAAAATGAAGAATTTTATGTTTTCCCTGAAAAAGGGAAAAAAACATCCTTTATTTAGAAATTATCTACACTGTTTAGCTTCACATATATATATATATATATTACCCTTCTTTTTAAAATGGCATATATAGCTATAGATTTAGTGGATACGCACAAACCATGGGTGATATCCGAAAAGGAAAGGATAATTAAGCATGGTGGGAAGATTGAGAATGGTCGAGTTAATGATATTATTGATGTAACCAGATCATTTGGCGATTTTATGTAAGTTAATGAAATTTCATACACTTGAGTCAGTATAGGCGTGTGTACATATATGCATATGTACATATATATATATATATATATGTATATTTTTTTTTTGGTGTGGTTTCCTCCCTTTGGCCACTCCTCCATGATGGCCCCTGTTTTTTATGATGCATCTTTCAAACCTAGGCTGAAGAAATATGGATTGTTATGCACAGGGACATTTAAAAAATTTAAAATAAGTTCCGACGACAATTTTATTATCATGGGTACGGATGGTTTTTTTAGCTTTGTGGATATTAATTATGTTACAAATGAGATAATTTCTCTATCAAGGAAGGTAAAACTTAAGAAAAGTAGAGTTATGGCAATAGAAAGAAGCAATAGATAAAATGTGCGCTTGTGCCAGGATGTGTTCATTTTTGTACGCATGTGCACATAGGAAAATGTATATACATTTCTAAAACGTCCTAATTGTAACGCTACATTTTATACATACCTACTCATAACCACACCGTTTCATTTTGATCTTCATAGGAAGAAAGGATGGTGAATGTTGAAAAAAAAAAATCATTGTTTGACGCCAAGAACATTTGTAGAATTATGGTTGAGCATGCTATTGTAGATAAGAAGTCACAGGTATGTGCGCACACAAAAAACAGTTTGTAGTATCTGTTTGATTTAGATATGTGTTTTCTGCTTTTTGCCGTAATTGGACTCTATATATATTCATTCTCTCACATGTGTAATCTTCCTGTGTAAATACACACATTGTGACAACATACTTTGTATATTCAAAGCTACGAAATAAAGATAAATCATCAAAAAATGTGCTAGAGAAACTTACATTTGCGTGATTATATATGCAAATATGACCTTTGGCTTAGTTTATCTTATCCACGTTTATTCTACATTTGCTGTAATTTTGGTTTTCTCATTTCTTTCATTTTCAGGACAATGTCACAGTTGTTTTAATAAAATTTTTACACAAATGAAAAAGGTTAATTAAATGTAATGGAGTTTTTACGTATGTTTCACATGGTCAACAAGTTTTAAATTTTAGAACAATGGAAAAACAAAAAAAAAAAAAATAATAATAATAAATAATAATAAAAAATAATAATAAAATAAAATAAAAAGAAGAAAAAGAAAATAAAAAGTAAAAAAAGAGTAAATAAATTCGTGAATACTTGAACTGGAACATGTTAATAAATGCATATGCACTTAATAGCATATGGGAATTCTCCGTTGTTAAAAAAAAAAAAAAAAAAAAATTAAATATATCATTGGAAGGATTATATGTGTATATGTTTTGGAAGAATAAAGCAGTGATGCTTAACAAAGGAGCGCGTGGCAAATATAGAAATGCATCAACATAGATTAGAGAAAACAAATAACACAATAAAGGGAAAGACAACAAATACATGCAATAGTGAAGAACGCGTATCGCAAACAATAGTTACAACACCGTCTAATGGAACAATAGGACCACTCAAGAGGTGGGTGGAAATGAGGAACTATTATGAATACTGTTTTCATAAAAAAAAAAAAAAAAAATAGGCGATCTGATAAAAATATCATTAAAATACATGGGGAATTAAATAGGTACTTGAATTATAGTGGATATTATCATTATATTCAACAAGATAAGCATTTTGCTTAATGTTATGTTTCCCTATTAATGGTATCGTTTCATTCTTTTTACTACTGTTGTATATGTTTGTGTCAATTATATTAACAATTTCTTCATCCCCCTCTCTAAACAATTTAACAAAACCTGTTGCAAAGGCTGACCCGACATATGGTCCTATCCATAAGGGTAATGATTGAATATACAATTTTATTAACTGTAATATATTCGTAACACTTAAAAATGATAAAAAAACTGAAGCTATATTAAAGGAACCACTTGCTTGAAAAAATTTAAAGTATAAATATGTATACAATGTACATGTTGAAAACATTGGATTCAACGTAGTATTGGTTACAAAAACAAAAAATAATAGGGAAAAAAAAATAAATAATAAATAAAAAATATGATTTATAATATATTTTATATATTTATTATCAATATGAAAAAACACTTTTCCATTTTGGCTTCTGTTATTATATGTAGTATTAAACACATCATTTCCATATATATCTTCATAACTATTAAAAGAATATAATGATGTCATATTTCTTAGTTTTGATGCATTAAAAATAGTTGAATCTTCATTTTTATTTTCTTCCATAAACTTTTTTTTATAATTATATAAACTTAATAACAGCAGGGTTATTAAAAAGGTCGAAATAAATTCACACAAAAATGTTTTCATAATTTCTTTTTTTGGTAACAATGAATATATGAATATGCTTCCATACA
The DNA here is from genome assembly GCF_002157705.1 of Plasmodium gonderi. Lineage (NCBI taxonomy): Eukaryota > Apicomplexa > Aconoidasida > Haemosporida > Plasmodiidae > Plasmodium > Plasmodium gonderi. Next base: position 1,355,377 of record NW_021628939.1, read on the forward strand.
TATGTGCGCATATGATACTAGCCAAAATGCCTCCAAAATATTGAAAAGCAACATAACATGTCGTAACTACAAATCCATATTTTTTAGGTTCTATTAACCATAATGCATATGTGTATGCTGGATTTATATGTGCTCCTAATAATACAAATAAGACATATATTAAGCATCCAAAAAAAGAATAAACCGCATGGTTACTATTACCTTTATTTTCTGAATTTTTCATCACTTGATATTTATCAATATCCTTCAAATCAATACTGTTAATGTCATTTACTTTTATCTTGCTGTATTCATTTACATAATCTTTAAAAATTACTGTTCCCACATTTTTAGTAAGTCTCTCCTTATCAGCGCCTTTCGAGGTTTGTTTTTTCTCTTGGTTTTGCACATGCTCTATATTGCGGACAACGACAGAGTCATCCACAATATCATCTTTTTCCACACCTCTTTTGTTATGTACATTTGACTTACTTGGATCACTTTGCTGCCTTATTTCTTTTTTATCATATTCATTCAGAGCAACTGTCTTTTCACTCTCTTTTTTTTCATTAAATCCTGATTCGTAATTATCTCCTATTACATGTTCATTTTCATTTTCACTGCTTACACTTACCTGTTCATTGTGTATGGCATATTCACTTGCAGTTTCGTTTCCCTCTTCTTGTTTTTTCACAAGGTTCTTCTTTGTTCCTTCCTCAACAGGTTCCGTATTTTCTAAATCGTTCAGGTTATTCCTTCGGTTATTTTGTGATGACCTATTGACCATATGGTCTGTTTTCATATATTTATTCTTCGTTTTAAAAGTTTCATCATTGTTTTTTTCCTCCTGTTCCATTAATATATTAACCACATTTTTTTGCTCATTATTATCATTTACATAATGCACATTGTTAATTTCATTGTCGAATAGGTTATCTCCTGGAATAAATATGTCATTTCTTTTGTATGGGTTGATTTGATTCGTGTGCTTTATTATGTATTCTTCATTTTGATTTGCATTTAACATGTAAATAGAAATGAAAAAAACAAAAATAAAGGAACCAATAAATTCAAAAAAAAAATTATACTTGTATCTCTTAAATGATTTTACATTTACCTCATCAGTAATATCTTTTACATAATTTTTTGTGTATTTTAGTAACTTTATTATGATGTGCTTCACATATCTTCGGAATAGGCCCTTTAGAATTTTCATTTTACGAAAACACACTTTTTCCCCCCCCGAAAAAAAAAAAAAAAAAAGAAAAAAAAAAAAAGCTAACTATAGCAAAAAAATGAAAATAGAGAACAATCGAATTGAACAAAATGGAATGAACTTTAAAACTAGTATATAGTAAAAGAAACTTAGGAAAACGTGAAAGAATGAACAAAAACAAATTATAAATTATATTTATATATAATATGTATGTATACCTATTAAAACATGATGAAGGAAAAAGCGCATAAAGCAAAATTTAAATAAAAATAAAGCACAAAAGAATAATGCAGAACTCCACTCTGACTTTTGCATATTAACACTTTTATGGAAAGACTTTTTTTCGTTCTACATGTTCAACTATAACAATAATTCAATTTTTAAGCTTAAAAAAAAAAAAGAAAAAGATCGACAAAAGTGGGTAAGAGTACCTCTAAGTACGTTTTCATCAGTGCATGTACTAGTGCACATATTCATTCATACATATATAAGAGTATAGGTAAAAAAAAAAAAAAAAAAAAAAGAAAAACTTATTATGACGCATGTATGCACAGCAAATCGCAGGATTCATGTTCCTTTATAAAATCACAGACACAAGTTACATGTTCCCTTTTGCAAACAAAAAAATAGAATAAAAAAAGAAAAAAAAAAAAGAACAAGATCTATGCACTTTAAACTGACATACAGATCACTTCTTCAAAAATTCTAGCTGCTTAAAGAGAGAAAAAAAAAATAATAAAGAGAAAAAGCTAAAAATTAAAATATATTCATACGTCGTTTTCAGCGAGGTATGGAATTACACACATTCATGATCTACTTATGGTTTAACAAAATTTGTCAAAAGTCCTAGTTTGGACCTTTGTATGAAGTAATACGATTTGAAAATGGTGTTATATGGATCTACTTTGATTTTATTTTTTATGACCACCCTTTTTGATCGGTTTATTCGTAAAAAGCCTACTTTTTTTTAACGATTTCTTTCTTTTTTTTTTTTTTTTACTCTCACAAGTTTTGTGAAAACTGATTTAACTTACATTAATTTCAAGTGAATCGAATTACTACACTCGTAACAGTTGGAAGAAACTGTGCTTTTGTACAGAAACGAAGGGAATCTTTTGAGTTACAAAATGAGTTTTTTTTTTGTGTGTAAACACGCACAGAGGTGTGTGGTGTACGTCTTTTGGAGATTGTTTAAGCATACATATTCCTAGAATATTTGATAGAGTCCTTAGTTCCCCAGAGGTTTGAAAATATTACATATGTATAACAAAATTGTTGTTTTATTGCATCATGTTGCTGTGTTTTTGTCATTTATCCACCATGCTATTGCTGTACTATTAGGACATTGTTACATTTTTTTTTTTTTTTTTTTTTTTTCAACTGAGCTTTATTTATAACGGCGTTTTTGTATGTACAGTGCTACTCCCTGATAGTCCATATATTAAATTGAACCATTTTTTTTTTTTTTTTATATTATATGTGAAATAATATGCTGCGACGTAAAAAAAAAAAAACCAAAAAATGCAATTAGAAAAATGGACGTCTTTGTTTTTGTTAAGTGAATATTATAAATAAGAGGGTTACATTATTATGTCCTTTTTCATAAATAGATTGATCTTGAAAATTGTTTAATTTTAATAATACCTTCTGGCAATTTTATAGCATAAAAAATATATACATATGCATATATATATATATTTTTTATAACATGAAGGGAAAAAATAAAGCACGCACAAACATCTACACATATCGAAATAATGAAATTGGTTATGGGTTTTTTTTAACAATATAAGCTTCATCATTTTTCTCCCAAATGATATTATGTGTGTACACAAATCCACATATACGTATACATGAATATACACAATTGGTCCCTGAAGTAATACATTCTTATAAGTTCTTAAATACAAAAAGGCCAAGATAAAAGACAGGGCAATAATAGTTAAAATTGTGTAGCACATTTAAGGTGAGCTCTTAAAATTTTTTCTTGTGCTAAAGCAAACCATGTGATGAATATGGGTGACGTTCCTTTTTGCATTATAAATAATATGAAAAGATGAAATAAACTTCGAACTAGCTAAAACTTCCAATAATGTAAATTTATTTGCACAAATAAAGTGCATAGAAAAAAAGTACAGCTTCGAGAGAATGAGGAAAGGAGCATAAATTAGAAAATGTAGAAATACTATTTTGAATATGGGGTTAAAATATATATACGTTTTTTCAGGTGTCCGCAAATTATAGAAACTCCTGACTACCAAGCTATTTCGCGAGGTAGTGGTTTTATGTGTGCATATTGATATGAACATGTGCGCGGAATTTCTTTTCACCATTTAATTAATTCGATTTCTAACATTGGGCTGTACTTGGACTTATAAGAACTTATGTAGACGATTTATATATAGTAGACCAAATAAAATTAAAAAAAAGAATAACAAAAACAAAAAATATAAATATGTGTAAAGTTCGCGAAAAAAGGAAAAATTAAACATAGAGCATAACATCATAGTCGAGACATAAAAATAAATACAGGAAATTAATAAATAAGTTCGTATTAATGTACGCCTATGTATTTATTTGTACATAATGTAGAATATTAAGATAAGATCCAATTTTACTATTTTTTTTTTTTTTTTTTTTTTTTACTGTTTTGAGATGAACTTATATTAGCATATTTATTCATCGAATTTGATTTGCTTTTGTTTAAAAAAAAAAAAAAAAAAAAAAAAAAAAAAAAAAAAAAAACACACTTTGTGACAACCACAAAGGTTTCTATGTTTTGCATTGCACAATGGTACATGTGAAAATGTAAGGAGGAAATGCGAACCCACCCATAAAAATTAGTACATACAAATAGAAACAAACGTGTGCACTTTTAGGTACCTAAGAGGGTGCATGTATGTGTACATACTTATCTACATAACCCCCGCACAAAGCGCGAAAAGAGCACCTGCAATTTTTCACTTGCTGTAAGTAGTGTTATTGATATTACGTATTAAAAAAATAGTGTGTACACGTATGTATGTATTTATTTCTTAATATTTTCCTTAAATTGGTTGTGCATGAAGCTGTTTGGTAGTGTTAAAAAACACATAACCAACATACCTATAAGCTTATGCTTATGTGCATATGGCACATGCTGTACAACTTTGAAAGAATGAATGTCCATGCTGCAACTTTTAAAATTAAAAAAGGCGTCTTATAGTAATAAGAGTGCCAAAGTAATAAGTATATTTTTTTTTTTTTTTTTTTTTTCGTGAAGAAACACAAAAAGTAACACTATTCCTCAGAATTAGAACAAACGGGTTTTTTAATGAACTTGAATTGAAAAAGAGCTTATCTTTATAAAGACAAGAGACAAAAAAAAAAAAAAAACAATACAATACAGATCAAAAGAACGCTCTTTTAAAATCCCTATTACATTTTCGAAGTTACAGAGCATTGAATATGATAAAAAAAAACATTAAATTTACGTCGAATGAGAAACCTATAAATAAGTCTTCAGGTGAAAATAATGAAAAAAAGCGGACAAACTTGGAAATAGGTATGTCAACGCGTAAGCACATGTATGTACTTTAGTTATGTGATTAGTTTTGTATACACATAACATAAATCAAATTTTATACAACTGTGTGTATGCAATTTTACGTGTATGCATATTGTACACATAATTTACGTCAACATATGAAAAAGCATAAAAGGGTGTACACCTATAATATTATATGTGTGTGTCTTTATATATACTCGTAACTTTTACAACAAATGTGTGATCGCTAGTAAAAAAGTGTTCACGCATAACGATATCTCGTAGATCTCTGTGCAGCTAATTACATATTTTTATTGTCACTTGTTGACAGAAATTTGTATTTATTCATTTTGCCTAATGCTACATATATACACAAATTGTTAGAAAATACTTTACTACGATTTTGACTCTTTTAAAAAACGTATAAATTTTTTTTATTTGCATTTTTTCTAAAGTAAAATGTACTTATTTTCCTTTATTTTTTTCTTTAAAAAAGGAAAAAATTATCCGTCGTATCAAATGTTATTATCACACTTAAATATATGTACCTTTTCAGCATATGTTACTCAAGGAGCATTACATACACATGTACTTTTTTTTTTTTCCTTCAGTTTTTTTGTTGTTTTAAATAGTTACACGACTATTCATGTTGCATTATCTGTTGCATTTCCTCGGGTGTTTCTTAATCTGCGTTTAGTTTCGTTTCGCTTAGTTCAGTTTCGCATGTTCAACTTCGCCTAATTCCGTTTCGTTTTAGCTTCGTTTAGTTTCGTTTAGCTTTACTTCATTTTGTTTTGCTTTATTTTATTTTCCTTTTTGTTTTCGTTTCTTTTCTTTTTACTACTTCTTAAGCATTCATTTTAAAATGTAATATTGTGCAAAATACGAATTTTACCCTTTAAGTTAATATTTACCTCTTTTCCCAAATTTATTTTATTTTTGCATTTTTCTTACATTTTTAATATATATTTTTTTTTTTTTGTGTTTGTGAAAATGGGTTAGCTATTTGCTTCCCCCGGTAGTTGTAGTTTTTTGTAAGTATTGGGGTTTTTTCCATATTTTTTCCCTTTCTTTTCCCCCACATTTTATTTCTTAAAAAAAGAGTTAACTTAATTTTTGCACACAACTAATTCATTTTTCCTTCGTTTATTTTTGAAAGAAAGTATTTATTATTTTTAATTAATTTAAGTTGTGCTTTTTATTATGGTGCTTACCATGTCTTGATATATATATTACAAGGGGAAAAGAAAAAAAAAAAAAAAAAAAAGAAAAAAAGATATGGGTACATGCACCTCGTCAATAAGGAACATAACTCGAAAAACAACCTCACCATCCCTTCGTACATGTACGCACACTAGTATACAACATGGTGTATGCGAGTGTGTATTTGCATGCATATGTAAACATGTGTAGAACGTGCATGCGTGCATATGTATATATATATATATAAACATATATATCTGTACACGTTCCTGTCAATCTATGTGTAATTGCTTCATAATGCCATTATGTAAAGTACTTTATGTGCAAAAGTAAAAGGTAGACACCATGTAGAAATGAAAAAAGTGTGCAAAAATAAAAAAATAAAAAAAAGGAAAGAAGAAGAGCACGTTATAAAATGGAAGTAGATATCCCTTTTTTTACATTTTTCATTGCCATGCTTTTGAACAAGTTAAGCGGATTTTTTAGTTTTATGTATCTATGGCAACCTTAATTGTAGATGAAAAAATGAATTTTTTTTCTTTATTTTTTTATACATACATGACTTCTTTTCCATCCAGAGAGTGATGAAATTTGATCGTTCTATGAGCTCTTTACTTAGGCATAAATATAATTTCATAGTGGAGTTTATATATTCACTATTTAATAAGTGCTAACAGTGCCCTTACACACAGACGTCCATACATGCACATATGTATATATATGTTCACCCCTTTAATTTCACGCTTCATAAATGATTAATCCTCCCATTCATTTATTCAAAAAATAATCCACATGCATAAGTGTTCATCCAACAAGTTGTAGACATCGTAATATTTTTGTATTTCTTTTATTTTTAATTAAATGATAAATAAAAATAGCAGAGGTGTTTACGCATATGCATATTTGCACATATATGCCGAATGAGTAAGAATAGGGAATGTTTCTCAAATAAAAAATAGCATATTGTACAGAATGTGCACAGTAGAACTTGGTCACTTTGCACGTGCACAATCCATGCGTTACAATTTAAATATATGTTCATATATATATAAAATGAGTTGCTAAAATGGGTAACTAAAATCTTTCACCAATAAGTGGCATAGCACATTTCATAAAAATGTATCATACAAATGAGTTAACCAAACAAGTGGCACATGACCGTAGCCTTATTTAATATTTCATAATTACAGTTTACTCATTGAATCCTTTTTGCAGCGATCTTTATCGTTTGCTTCCACAATTATGACAGTTGTTTAGTGTATACATTGTTGTAGTATATTATTCTATATACGTTTTTCATGTATGAATATGTGTATATATACGCATTTATCTACTAGTAATGTGTTCACATGTACACGTGGTTGATTTCATACACTGGAAAATCGCTATCCAGTGATTACCCACAACCCGCTTCTTCCAAGCAAGGGTCGAAAATACATTGCATTTCCAATCTATATGTACCTTAATGTATATATATGACTGTGATGGCAACCCTTCCGACATTTCACATACATAATTATATATATGCATAAAACTGTATAAAATTGTATATATCTATGCACTTCTGTATATATATGCATATATTTATTCGTCTATGTCCAAGTAAACATTAATTGCATATGCTCCATTCCATCCCACTCTTAATCAGTTAAAGACAGAAAGAACACAAGAAGGAGACTCTCAATTAGCACAAAGGGAGAACTTCCAAATGATACTGATGAAGTAAAGAGAAGTATACAAGAGCTGAAGGACAATGAAGATAGGTTTAAAGAATCGTCAGAAAATGATTCCCATACAAAAGTTGGCGTAAAATCACAAAAGGAAGAAGGGAAAAAATATGAAGAGAAAAAAAAAAAAATAAAAAGTAGATCTTCCGTAGCAGGAGTGAGAGCATCGCATTTTCAAGAAGATTTTGAAAAAAAATGTGTAAAAATTAAAGGTTCAGTTGATAAATTGAATGAAAATGGAATAGGATATGTATGTAGAAAAGGATTAAAACCTGAAAGTCCAAATCAAGACGATTTTACAATTATTACAACGGAAAACTTAGCGTTGTATGGAATTTTTGATGGACATGGGCCTTATGGGCATGATGTTTCAAATTACGTACAAAAGGAACTACCTTATATGATTATAAAGAATGAAAATTTTTTAAAAAATCCAAAGGAAGTTTTTACTAATGCCTTTTTAAATATTCATGCAAATATCGAAAAAACCACTAATGCGTACCTTGAAGAATTAACATTTAATCCTAAAAGGAATAGTAAAGGTGGAAATAATAAAAATGTTCACATGAATAAGAATATAAATAGCTCAATTGTGAGTACTCAATTCGATTTAGATATGCAACAAATAGAAAATTCTGATGAAGAAGTGGGAGAGGACAATGAAGATGTCGATGACGACGATGATGATGACGATGATGATGATGACGATGATGATGACGATGATGAAGATGATGAAGATGATGAAGAAAATTTTAGTGATAACTTCCAAACAGACAGCAAAGAAAAATACGCTAACACTGATAGCGACAGTAATATTGATAACTATAAAAATAGTGATGATAATGAGGATCAAAAGAATGGCAATAAAAGGGGGGGGAAAAAGGAATCCAAAAAATGTTCGAACGAAGGGGATATCATTAAGACTAAGAAGGAAGGACAAAAATTAAACAAAAAGAAAAAAAAAAAAAAAGAAACCTTTTTTGATAGTACAATGAGTGGTACGACAGCAACAATAATAGTTCATGTATTTAAGGAAAAAAAATTATATATAGCTTATGTAGGGGATTCTAGAGCTGTACTAGGCAGGAGGAAAAAGGGATTTCCAGATATGTTAGAGGCATTCGATCTTACTAAGGATCATAAACCCAATTCTGCAGCTGAAAAAAAGAGGATTATAAATTCTGGTGGTCAAGTACTGAAACTTGAGGGAGACATACCTTATCGTGTTTTTCTAAAAAATAAATTCTATCCTGGATTGGCCATGTCAAGGTACTATTACAGTTCTTTCTCATTTTTCTCATTTTTGTCTACAAACGTATAAATTTGCATATGATCTACTTAACTTTTGTATATGCAACAAATTTATTGTTCCCCACCATGTTGGCCTATATGGTTGCTCATTTCATTAGTATCCGTCATGCACATCCATTGCATACGCCTTTCCTAAATTTAGTTCTATACATATTCAACACCCTCCGTGATATCATGCTCTATTTATTGCAGTATTTGAAATACTACTTCATGTACACTTTTGTAATTCTATTTTTTTTTTTTTTTTTTCTCATCTGTGCATACACGCAGAGCTATTGGAGATACTATAGGTCATCAAATAGGTATAATTTCTGAACCTGGTTTCATGGAAATTAACATAAACGAAGATGAAGATATCCTCGTTTTGATATGTAGTGATGGTGTATGGGAATTCATTTCTTCTGAAGAGGCCGTTAACCTGATCTACGAATTTGGATATGATAATGTAATGACTATTGCTCTGCATGTATGCATAGATTATGTGTGTGCTTTTATGTCTTTACGTATGTACCTGTTATCATACTGTTTCGATTCAGGCATCGATTTTCCTTGCTATTGTCACTTCACATGCGATGCTTTCATTTTAAGCTATTAAATCCCTTACAACCTCCCTAATTTTGTTCATGACCTTTAAGGTTCAAGATGCCGTTGAAAATTTAGCCAAAGAATCATGGGATCGATGGCTAAACGAAGAGGAAAACATCGTAGATGATATAACCATACAAGCTATATATTTATCAGATAAATGCAAAAATAAGAAATAACGAAATGACGAAATGACGAAATGACGAAATGACGAAATGACGAAATGACGAAATGACGAAATGACGAAATGACGAAATGACGAAATGACGAAATGACGAAATAACGAAATAACGAAATAACGAAATGACGAAATGACGAAATGACGAAATGACGAAATGACGAAATGACGAAATAACGAAATGACGAAATGACGAAATGACGAAATAACGAAGTAAGAAAATTAAGCTTAATTTTTTTTCTTTTCTTTTTTTTTTTTTTAGTATATTTTTGGTATTTACACGTAAATGCGTTCCACATTTCGTATTTTAAAATGATTTACCCCCCACTCACATAAATTAGACTAAAAAAATGTCCTTATACATCTTTTGAATATAATACTAATTATGAAATACTTTAACATACACACGCCTAATTACAATAAGGGACGGCTAATTTGCACTTAGAGGTTCCAAAAAATAATAACAAGCATTTTATTATTTTTTACATTACAATCTACCAGAAAGTGGCATGTATGTTGTCAACAAATGTCTTTTAACGTATATGTTTTTGCGGTTCTTCCGTTTTGCAACTTTTACCATTTTTCACGTTTACCATTTTGCAATTTTCTCATTTTTTCATTTTTTAATTCTATGCTGCTACTCCCATGTGATGTATTTTCTGCCAACATAAATGTTTCAATATTTCATGAAATGGTTTTTTCGAAGCCAAGAGCAAAATTTTGACTTCTTTTACCTAACACTCTATGTTAACATTCACTTAGCAGATCCTTTTCAATAGTTCTCTTAAACAACTCGTTTTAAGAACACGATGTTTTTCTTCCTTTTTTTCTGCCCCCGGAGGTTCGACTGATTAAGTAGTACAAAAGGTCAGCTTAAAATAAAGAAAAATGCCACCTTCTTTGGGTATAATTACAAAAGATTACGGTCAAGCGGTTAAGTTTAAAACAATGCACAGACATTTGTGTTCTTTTAATGTAACGCAAATGTGGAATTCAAATATTCTACAAATAATCAAATGGATAGGCGTATCTGAATGCGCCAAGCAATAGTGCAGCTCATTAAAAATGAAAAGTGGAGAATGTGGGAAATTATAACAAAAAAAAAAAAAAAAAAAAAAAAAAAAAAAAAAAAGAGGCAAAATGGTTAAGTGGTTATGTGTCTAATGAATAAATAAATAAATATATTCACGTATATATATATTTGTCCATTTGGGGTACCCAAACTGAAAGGTGTTCTCCCAATTAGGTTGTGGCAGATGGGATACATTACAATAAGTGAGACATGTAAGAATAACCGAGACGCTGTTGCAATGTAGGATATTACTGTGGAAAATATAAATGTATATGCACACATAATTGGAAATATACACCTGATTCGACAAATGCAACCTCTGTAAAACTTCGTGATAATGACATCGAATAACAAAATTGGACAGGACGTCCAACGAACAATACTATAACTTGTAGTATGTTCATGTTCTTAGTTTACTACCACAATATGTATCTATAGATGTGAATTTATAGTTTTCATAAATGGAATTAAATATATGTGCAGCTTTTACCCTTGCCTTCAGCTTCATGCAAATTAAGTATGCCCCAGATAATTTTCTATGCAAAGTATAAATTTCAGATCTAGGGGGGACTAATCTATTATATATAATTTTAGGTAATAATTTATATATCTGTTTTGCTATGTCATTATTAGTAAAATTGTATGTAGATGATTTAAATGGTTCTCCAACTAATATTACTGATTTGATATGAGAATTTTTCATTTCTTCATTTTCTTTCCCAGTTAAAAAGTTAAGTTCATATGAGTAATGATATATTTTAGATTTATCTTCTTCTAGAGATGCTTTTACAAGTCTTAGGTAATTATCAACAAACTCATTTTTGTAAAATCTGGTAGCTCCAAAATCAATTAAACATAGTTTGTCGTTTTCTACATTATATAAGAAATTGCCCAAATTAGGATCAGTGTTCATAATTTTAAAGACAAATAATTCATGTAAACAGAGGTAAAGAATTCGTTGGCCTATCGAATCACGAATGGCTTGTGGACACCTCTGTGCCACTTCATCTAAAGTTATACCTTCAACATACGAAGTTACTAAAATATGTTTGGTTACGTATTCACTATATACTGTAGGAACATAAAAATATTTACTATGTTGAAATATGTTTTTAAAAAGAGCATAATATTTTGCTTCGTTAATGTAATCACATTCACATTTTAACTCCTTTTTTATTTCTCTACACAAATTTTCAATGTATAAATTTTTTAATATCAAATTAGTGTACTGATTAATAAATAACAGATTCTTTATGTCGCTATCAATAGATTCATATACACCTGGATACTGAATTTTCACAGCTACTTTTTTATTATTTATTATTGCTTTATGGACTTGTCCTATAGATGCACTTGCAAAAGGGGTATAATTAAATGAGTCAAATTTTTTTTCATAATCAGATCCCATTTCTTTTTTTAACACGCTTATTAATTGACCCTTAGGCATTACGTCTGCTGAGTTACTTACAAGTTTAAATGCTTTTACTAATATGGGAGATAAATGCTCGTCTTGCAAACTGATCATTTGTCCAAGTTTTAAAACTACTCCTCTCATTTTACTCAATCCGTTTGCCAAAATTTCGGCGTTCTTTTCATTTATGATTACATCTCTGAGGTTGTCACTGTTTCTTACACTTTTATCATCTCTGTTTGCAAATCCGTTTGTCAGTCTGCTTTTAATATACTCCACGCTACTATTCTTTGCGATGTCAAAAAGAACTTTCCCAAACACGGTTGCTCTGCTTAGGGGAGACACGGGTACATTGCTGGTTCTAAAATTTGTTCTTTCAGATTTTTCCACTCCTGTAGTTATTTTTTTATTTAAAATATTAATATCGTAATTGAAATCGTGCTCATCAACCATGTTCTCGTAATTCATATTTTTCAAATTATTTCTTTTTCCATCCTCTACATTTACTTCTTTACTGTTCTGTGATAATTTTTCATTGCATTTATTCGTATTATCATTACTTCCCATTAAATTCTCACTTTTGGTGAAACTATCAACATTGTTCATTTTATTATTCTCACAATTGCTCATATTGCTAATGCCATAAGGTTTATCAATACAGTTGACATTTTTTAATTTCATTTCCTGTACAGCAATTGCATCACTGGAAGAGCCAATGTTACATAAAAACCGTTTTGAATTAATAATGGGAGTATTATTTTTGTTTTTACTTTGAAATGGGGTTGTCAAAAATTCATAATTGCTGTGTCTTCCCCTATCCTTGGTAATTGTATTATGTTTGATTGAATTGTCCTTTTCAATTTTATCAAATGTGATAAAATTATTTTCACCCTTTAATTTTACATGGCTTATGAGTGTTTCATCCACATGGTCATAGTTTTCCTTCTTACATAACTCACTTTTTTTCCGATTTATAAATTTCAATTTGTGATTATGTTCCATTTCCTGAACATTCAAGCAGTTTCTTTGAACATCATTATATTTGTTTTTACATTCATTCCTTGTTTTCTCCTGTGGGGCACTTAAAATATCTTCTTCATCTCTCAACAATAAATCAAGTTTATTTAAGTCTATATTTTTAAATAAATATTCATTATCATATTCTTCCTTATTTTGCATATCATCATCACAGAAATTATTTTCAGCATATTCATACGTCCAAAAATATTTATATGGGAATATATGAAGAAATTTAAAATTATTGTAGAGATAGTAAAATATGTGTGACTCGTTTTTTTTTATACTTTTCAGAAACTCCATTGCCACTTTGTTAACATCAAAATGATATTCCAAAGTATTTATCAAATTAGAAAAATGATTATTTATTTCATTTTCAACATATATATCATTTTCCTTATCATTTATCATAATGTAGTATCGCTGTACGATTCTGTGTAAGTCCAAGGGGCAGATTAAGTTTCTATCGCTACAGTAACTACTGGAATGATCATTCCTACTGGAACTAGTAATCCTATTTCTATTATATATCTTCGTTATTGTTTTTTTTTTCTTCTTTTTTTTTTCTTCCTGTTTTATTACATCATCTATTAACTTTTCATTTATCGTGTTTAAAATATTCGACCATTTGTATATTTCATATGGTGTTGCTAAGTCACCACTGCGGTATTTCCTCCCGAAGCTGTTCGCCTCTTTATTTGGTGGTTTCAGTCCTTCTTTCACATCCTCACTTTTATTTTTTTTATCTTTAAATTTACTTATTTCACCATTGCTCATGTAATATCTTCTACATAACACGGGCACAAAAAGATGCTTCTTCAATTTCATTGATCCTTTTATGCCTTAAATATGTTCTTCAACTGCAATTGTGGCTATTGTAAGTTGTATGCAACATTATTAGGAGCAACTTGGGTGTGCATATATGCACTTGTAAACAGTTATTACAAAAAATATATATTTTTCCTTTATCTTTACTGTGTTGTTCATTTTTCGATTGTAACATTTTCCACTTTTTTTTTTTTTAAAATTTTTTTTAAGCCCGTATAGAGAGCACAATGCTTTAAAAGAACTAAAAAAAAAAAATGAATACCCGTAAAACTGAAATGCACACGAGAAAATACGTGTTAATGTGTCATGAAAAATTTAAAAAATGGGAAAAAAATCATGCAGTGTCGATAACCCCCATTACATATTACATGTATGAACTTTTCACTTTGCCTTTTATTAATGCCTAATTACGTTTTTGTGTATGCATACTTAATATTTCTACCAAAAACAAAAAGAAAAGAAAAGGAATTTTGCTTTAAACACCGTTTTAGTTTTTTTTTTTTTTTTTTTTTGGCTTCTTACATACCACTTAGCTTAAGTACACTTACTCATTTTTTACTTTTACGCTTTCATCGTTATTGTGTTAGCCCGTTTTTTGCTTTAACTTGGCCATTTTTCCGCCATATTTACTTCCCACGTTTTTCCCAATTTCTTCGTTATTTTAAAATTTAGAGCATCATTAATTTTTCCAAAGCGTGTGTACATGAATGCAAAATAGCATATATATAAAATAAAGGAAGGAACTGAAATTACGGAAGAATGATGCATGGTCTAGGCTTTTCAGAAAGAGGTTTGTTTCCCTACATGAACACAAGGGAAAGGGTCCATAGTTCAAATGGTTTTAGAATATAAAAAATAAATGAAAGGAGTATTACCATAAGAAACATTACCAGTTGATGAAGGTTTATTAACTGAACGAATTACATAGAGAGGAACTGCTCACACATTAATGAAAGTTCACACATACCAGAACGAACACGTACAGACGTCCCTGTGCAAAACGAGTTTCTCCTCACACATATCATTCCTTGGTTTCTGAATAAACGTAAACCTTATTTTGATGGCAGATATTTTTAGTAAAATATAAAGAATATGAAAAAATGTGACACTTTGTTCATATATTTAATTTTGTTCCTTTTAGCTAACATAAAATGTTGCCAATCATTTATAATTCCTTATAACAAAAAAATGATAAAAGGCCCTGCAATAAAAAACTGCTGCAAGAGCAAAAGAATTGGTTATAATGAGAGACATTTTCAAATAATGTTAATAAAATCCGTCCAAAAATGAATAAAAGAAAGCAAATTTTTAATTTTACTCAAAAATTTTGATATTCCTTCAAATGTGTGTATATACATATACGGTCTTAATAATTCACAAAAACGTTACACACTTTAGAGTCTTGTTTTTTATTTTTATTTTATTTTATTTTTTCTTATGCAAATTAAATAGAAAACTTTCACACCATCTCAACATTTTATATAGAATAATAATTAGGGTTAAAATTTTCCCTAGATTCATTTTTTTTTTATTATTTTTTCCCCCTTTTTATAGTTACCATATATGGAAAAAAAAAAAAGAATAGAAAAGTTGTTGTCTTAGAATGCACTGAAGCAAGAAAGTATGGGAAGCAACCGTCAAGATATGTTACTGAGAAAAATAAAGTAAATACACCAAAAAAGCTACAATTATATAAGTATAATAAATATCTTAAAAGAAGAACATTGCATGTAGAAATTAAATAATTATGTACTAAAACCTTTTTTTTTTTTTTTTTTTATCAACGATTTATCACACCTTTTTTCTTTATTTATTTTTCATTTATTCTTTATATTTAAATTATAATTTAAAAGCATAAATTATGTTTTTTAAAAAAAGTCTAAATAAATAACCGCGGGAGCATGCATAATGTAAAGTGTGAGGAAATGCTACACTAAAATTTTTTTTTCTCCTTTGTTTTTAACTTAGTAGCTTGGAAAAAATTCAATGAATATGCTTTTTCATTATTTCCCTACTTTGCCCGTACACACACATATAGTTACGTATAAACATTATTCAATTTATTTGAAACTAATTTAAATACAAAATGACATTTTTTCAATAAAAATAAAACGAAAAAATTAAAATTTTATATAAGCATTTTTTAAAATGCGTGAATTGCAACGTAATTATTTTTTAAGTAAAATTTTAACGCACAAAATTTTTTCCTGTTGATAGCGCTAACATAAAGTGGTAAAATCCGATCAGCTGAATAATTATAAAAATTAGCAATTGAATGATAACAAAAATTAACAATTGAATGATGACAAAAATTAACAATTGAATGATGACAAAAATTAACAATTGAATGATGGCAAAAATTAACAGTTGCATAATGGTATTTTTTTTTTTTTTGCTCAATTAAACATATTTTTTATTACATTTGAAACATTTTCTTATATAAAACTTTTTTCTTACTTTTCAACCATCATATATTATCTGCTGTAAAAGGTAGTAGATAACTTGAAATTTTATCAAAATAAGAATATATGTGTCATCTCCATAATTAGGAGAAGAATAAATGTACTTTCAGATTTAATTTAGATTGTTATTTTTATATGTTGAGTTGTAATTTTCTTTATTTATATTCTTTGTTTTATTATGCCATTTTTCCGATTGTGTTATTTTCCTCATATTAGCCTTATATATTTTGGTCATTCTTTTTGCCCAATTTAGGCCCGCCTCCTTCCCAAATTAATATAGACCTCCTTTAAAACAGGTAACACTATTTTTTTGCATATTAGAATTATATGATTCCATTGTCAGAACAAATGATTTTCTTGTAAATCTATGGCTTAAATAAGAGCATTTTGAATTTTCTTTTTCTATAAGTGCATCAATTTACATGATTTGTGCTATCCATTGTACTTGATAAAACTTTCTCAATGATTTCATCCTTTTTACTCCACATACAGAATAAAATGTGATAAGAAAAATTTAATATCTTTAAATGCTGGGGTGTAAGTGTGAAGATTTATGATTGTAAATGTTTATGATTGTGAATACTTGTGATTGTGAATACTTGTGATTGTGAATGCTTATGATTGTGAATGCTTATGCATGTTAATGCTTATACGGTTTTCCTGACGCATGAATAACCACATTTGTAAATATTTATGTAAACCCCCCCTCCCCTTACATAATCTTATAAATGCGTCCACCATTTAAACATTTTATCGAATAAATAATAAAAATGGAATTCGCACTTTTTTATATGAACTAATTCTTCTCTGCTTTTCCATTTGTACAACAACAATGGATCATTTTAATATTTAACAACTATACATAACATTCTTCATAAACATATTTAGCAACTTCAATTTTTCAGTGTTCTTTACTGCCCTTTTTTTTTTTTTTTTTTTACTTCTCATATCAGCCTCTTAAGTAACATGAGTGTAAGCGACATCTTTGAAAGGTGTGTTACCTTCGTGAACGCACTCCCCAAGAATGAAGTAATCTCTGTGGAGAATAAATTACTTTTATACAAATATTTTAAGCAAGCCACAGTTGGAAACTGTAACATACCTGCACCAAGCATATTTAATTTTCAAGAAAGAAAAAAATATGAAGCTTGGAAATCAATTGAAAATTTAAGTCAGGACGAAGCAAAAAAGAAGTATGTTGAAACTGTTAGTGATTTATATCCCGAATGGAAAATGGATATGTGAAGCGTTTGCAAAGGAGGAAATATTTTGTGCAAAAGGCAAATATTAATTTGTTATATATATGTTTGTTAAACTAACACGTATATGTAACTTCTGTATTCTCATTCTCTGTGTAAATGCATAAAAATACGCACAATATGTGAAATCAAAATGATGTATAATTTTTTATATATAAATCTTTATAATTGAATGTTTCAAAATATGTTAATAATGATATAGAATTATGAACACAGAACTTATTTATTTTTTTAAAAGGAACATCACAGCTGTGTAGAAGAAATTTTCTTCTCATGTATGCGTTTTGGAATTTTCCACTGTTTAATTGAAATGAAGGCACATTTAGCGTACACACAAGTGACCATGCGCAAGTGATTATACGTTCACAAGTTTTTGAACATGTCCCTTTGAACGTTACACATTTGTGCGTTTATATATTTATGCGTTTATATAATTACGAGTATATATGTTTGAAGCAAAAAAAAAAAATTGAACAGTACGAAAACTTTGTACTTTTTCCTCAAATCAGCCTATTTTGGAAAGCTAAAGAATGAGAACACTTTTTTGTTAAAGCATTTAATTTTTTACACTTTAAAATTGTTTAAATTCACAATAAACTTTTTTGACACAAGATATTTTTTTAATAAGTTTTACAAAGAAAAAAAAATTATTTCACATGTAGTAAAAAATGTAAAGAATAGGATAGATCATTTTAAACAAATATTGCTTCATTCAGTTTGCAACTATTTGTCACACCATTAAGGAATTTTCTGTAGAGCCGTGAATATGTACATATGCAAAATATACGAACCTTGTACATGTAACTATCTCACATGTTTAACAAAATTACGCAGAACACAATCAAATTCCCAGGTTTAATTTAACCTTGCACACCTCTCACTCCCGTATATTGGCATAAAGAAACATCGCTAAAAGAAGAAATAATTAAAATAACAGATATATTATTTATTAATTAAAAAAAAAAAAAAAAAATAATAATAATAATAAATAAATAAAGTATGTAACAGTGTGGTTTGTTTATGGACCAGAATAATAAATAAAACAGATATGTTGTATAACAAGAACGTTTAACGAACTATGGTAAACTTGAAAATGCATAAGAAAATTTTACTAATTTGATAATTCTTCATTTGACAATTTTTTATTTATTCCTATAATGATAAAAGAATAAAGAATTTTAAGAAGTGTTTTTTTATAAAAATTTAAAAAAAGAATAAAAAAAAAAAAAAAAAAAAAAGCTATAAAATTAACTTCTGTCGACTTCAAAGAGGGTTTCGCAAATGACATACTCTGGAATAATATGTGGTTCTCCATGTACACGAATGGCAATGTAATGAAAATAAACAACCATGAACATATACAACAATTATTTAAGAACATTTAATAATCATACTTGTAAGATGCATGTAACCTTTGTAAACCTATAATTAAGTGCTCACATTCATGTACATTATGCATGTACGTATATCTACATATATATATATATATACATGAATAAAACAAAGCATAACATCATAAATGTGATATAAAAATTTATGTAGAATTAGCACATTATGAAAGAAACCACTTGACAAGATATTAATACATATTTGTTAAATATTAGAAACCAGTTGAACACTTATTTTTTCATCTATTTACAACAATAGAAACAAACTACAAAGATAAACGTGTTTTTCCAATGGAAACAGAAATGTAACAAAAAAAAATTTTTTTTTTCAATTTTTCCTCATTTGAATTTTAAGTATAATTTACAATATTTCCTATATATATACTTGTATACGAAAATGTATATAAGCACATAATCTATGTATATAAAACCATGAAAGCAAACAAAATTGCGCACAAGAGTCTAGCAATTTGCTGCAAGAATGTTTCACGAATTCGTATAACCCAACTTTTTTTTTTCAAATTTGTTACATATAAATACATATAATTTGTATTCAAATTTTACGAAATTTTGAGAAAAAATTTTTATTTCAAAATTTATGCAAACTTTTATACATATTCTTAAACATATTTGCAAGCACAACATATGCCTCTCATTTTTTAACACCTTTCTTTTATTTTATGGATGCCTTGGCGAAATAGTTAGTTTTTTTTTTTTTTTTGTACAATAATTTAAAAAAAAAAAAAAAAATGTGTTTATAACTGACTTTTTCTATAAGAATAACTCTATATGTGAAATGTAGAATATCCATGTTGAATGAATCTTATCGGCTTTTTTTTTCATAGGCAGAGAAAAAAAAAGTATTGTTCTGCCTTGAACCTGAAGGGGGGGGGGGGTACACGTATTCGTATAATATATATACAACTATTTTGCATATTATTTTGTGGACCTACTTGAACTTACTAACATTAAAAAAAAATTATGTTTTCTGCTTTTAATAAGAAATGTTGTCTTAAAAAATGTATTTCGCAATTTTATGTTCATATAGGAACTTGTTATATGGGTATTCGTACGTTCATACAAACCAAGCAGATAGGACGTATATTCGCAGTTATATATATATATATATATATATAGCACATAGGTATATATACATACATACGCACCCAGGGTGAGTAGGAAACATCAGTATATAGTCCCCCATAAGTTAGTATATGCATATTTTACCTAGAAAGGACTGTCATCGCCTATGCGGTAAAATTTATGGGTGGTGGTAAGGACACAGTACTAGAGTAGCATAAGTATTATTATTTTTTTTTTTATTGCACCTTTTCTTATCCTTGAACCATCTTTCTTTCGATGAATTCTTACGTATTTTTCTTATAATATATTTTTTTGTAAGAGCATGGAAAAAGAAAATATTCCTTGTACAATATTGTATGTTTTTTTTATAAAAAAGTTTTAAAACCACATTATGTATATATACATATTAAATTTGTTCGCAAAATGACATTTTTTTTTTTTTTAAAAAGAATATTATATAATTTTTTCAATTAATGTTCTATTTTTTAAATTATAAATTATTACATTTTTATTTTTATTCCATAATTTTACTTTTTTATTTTTTTTTTACCATGTTGGCTTTGCAACCGCAAAATAGAATAAATATTTTTGCATTTAATTTCCCATGACAATTCTGTTGACATATATGCCACTAGACTGTGTTATATTTATGTGTTTTAGTGACTTTTTCTATTTATTTGTACATATGTATGGTTGAACTTTTCCTGCCTATGTTCAATATATTCTAAAAATATGAAGGAAAAGGTAGAGTAGAACGAAGGCGTTGTTTCTTTAGCATTGCATGTCCTTGTACGCATATTTATATATATAGATATGTCATATATGTATATGTATATATGTATATATAAATGTATAAATATATGTATATACATTAATATTTATACTTCCGTGTATGGACCTTTCCAATTCCGTATATATTTCAGACGCAAAATTTTTTGTTTTTTTTTTTTCAATGTTTTTCGTTTACGCATGCATACATTAAATTGTTTTACATTTATTTACAACAATGTACAGTTTTTTTTAACATTTCTACTGATAGAAATTTTTTTAAAATTAAAGTGCAAAATGTGAATAAAACGTTTATATAAAATATCATAAACACAAGTTGATTGTCCTAAGTGTAATATTGTTTTGTTGTGGTTTTTTTTTTTTTTTTTTGGTGTACACATATTTAAATAAATATATACTAATATAAAAAATCTACATATATATTCACACAGGTGTTTACTTGTAAAGGTATATTTAAAACATTTACTTAAGTTTGTATTACAGCTATGCTATATATGTAGATCCTTCATACATGTATGTGTGGTATACATCTATATAAATGTACACTTTTAAAAACAAGTAAAAAAAAAAAAAAAAAAAAAAAAAAAACAGAAAAAGAAAAAGTACAATAGTGCTTCATGCAGTTTTACACATAAATATTGAAAAAATGAGGAACATAAATAGATGAAACATATAAGAATGTATATTTACGGGCACATGTGCATATATACATATATACCTATGTAGATTATGCGTACACAAGTGTAAAGCAATTTTTACATATATATATATATTTTTTTTTTTTTATTCTCCATATTTTTATTTGCAATTATTTTCTGTTTTCTATTTTCATTGTTTTTACAAATAGATTTAATTTTTTTTTAATAATTAAATAATTAATTATTTTAATTATTTTTTTGACACCATTTTTCAATTCACGAGTTTACACTTACACGTTCATGCTTATAGATAAATCTGCAAAAAAAAAAAAAAAAAAAAAAAGGTTACCATTGAACACGAATCCTAAAATTCAGATGATCTTATAAAATTTGCAATGGATTTACATGACAAAAACATCAGAAAAAGGAAAAGAAACCCCATGATTGTTATATCGTCAGGAAATGAAGACAGTGTAAACTTTACAGAAAAAAATAAAAAAAAGAAATTAATTATCAATGATGTTGATAATAATAATTTAGCAGATGAAAAAAATGAAACCTTTTTAAAAAAAGAATATGATACGAGAAATAGATGTGCTCTAAAAACAAAGACTTTATATAGAGGAAAAGATAAATTAAAAAAAATGATTAAGCCTGATTTCAATGAATATAACAATAAATTACAAGAAGAAGATAAAGAACAAGTAGGAAAATCATTTTTACAAAATGTGGAAACAAAATTAGCAGGTCAAAAAGAATTAATCAAAATTAATGACATGTGTAATAACAATATTTTACTCAGAAAAAATAAAATTGAAAAATTACAAAATGGAGAATTAATGAAATCGGAAAATAAGGACAACAACATGATAAATGAAAGAAAAAAGAAAAATATTTTTTTTTCAGATCATAATTCAAATAGTAGTATCTATGAAAACATTGAAGAAATACCTGTAATCCACACAACAATGGAAGAATTATCAAACCCAATTTTATTTTTTGAAAAATATAATTCTATTGGACTAAAATATGGAGCAATGAAAGTAAAACCACCCAATTTTTTCGAACCGCAATTTAATTCACATTACATAAATATGAAATTTAATATAAGGAAACAAAAAATTAACGAGCTTAAGCATGGAAAAGAATTTGATCATCCAGAGGAATATTGGTCCTTATATGAAATGTACAAATATAACAAAATGCTAGAAAATACATATCTACCAAAAGAAAAAATGAGCCTAGAAAATATTGAAAAGAAATACTGGGAATTAATTAGTAACGATAAGGAACAAGTCATCTCCATATATGGCGCTGATTTACCTGTACCCAAAAATCATCCAACATGCCTATTTCATGACAGCTTAAAACGGTTAAGAGATTCCGGAAGTGATGACTGTAGCACTGACATTAGTACTACGAAGTGTAGCAAATGTGAAACTAATGAATCATCGTGTGAATCAAAGAATTGCCATCCAAAAAATAGAGAAAGGATTAATGTATTATTATCTAAGCAGGAAATATGTGAAGATCCTGAAAGCATAAACACATCGTCATCTGAAGATAAGTTGAATTATGATAAAAGTGTTGCGCTTCCGTCAGAGAATCGCAATGGTGATATTAATAGTGTCAATTACAATGAATGCAATTACAATGAATGCAATAACAAGGAATGCAATAACAAGGAATGCAATAACAAGGAATGCAATAACAAGGAATGCAATAACAAGGAACGCAATAACAAAGAACGCAATAACAAGGAACGCAATAACAAGGAACGCAATAACAAGGAACGCAATAACAAGGAACACAATAGCAAGGAACGCAATAACAAGGAACGCAATAATAATGAGAAATCATTGATTGAAGAAGAGCACTGCATTATAGATATTATTAACATTTCTGATCCTGAAAATGTCACTAGAGGAGAAAATGGTGTCGATAACAGGGGTCATGCCGTAAATAGGAGCGCCAAGGATATTTGTTACGAGTGTGATAGGAAAAAGGATCACATTGATCATCCAAGGAATATCATCAATGAAATAGAATGTAATGGAGTAATCATCTCTAGGAGTGCAGGAGGTGTTTGCGAAATGGCTAATAATAGAAATGATAGAAGCAAAAGCACCTTAATAGAAGAGATGAAAAATTGCAATAACAACCATGAAAATCATGTGGGAGACTTAAAAAAATGTGAGGTATTTTTAAAACAAAGAGAAAAATATTACTCAGAAATAAATAATGTAATTAAGAACATAAATGAAAATTTGAATATAAAATATCTTCCATTTATTAAGGGATCTATGCTACGAAATGTCGATATACCTATCGAGGGGGTTAATATTCCATGGTTATATGTCGGAACCCTCTTTTCCTCATTTTGTTGGCACACAGAAGATAATTATTTTGCTTCTATAAATTATCAACATTGGGGGAAACCGAAAATATGGTATGTTATACCACCTCTATATAGTGACAAGGTGGAAGATGTCATTTATGAATATATAAAAGAAAATAATAATCAAGATGATATGGTGGAGAAAACAAATGGTAAGCTGAAAAAAAATGAGCAGAAAAGTTTAATAAATAATGCGGATCCAAAAAAAAAACTCAAAGAGTGCTTCACACCATGCATCGAAAATGCCAAAAGGCTAAAAAATATGCGCATTCCAAAAAATAACCCCCAGATGACACCGATGAATGGTACTACTAATATTACAAGCTTTATCAATAATGTAGTGCCTAGTACTAGCACTACTACTACTACTGTGGCTAATTATAGCCGTAGTAATAGCAGCAGTTATATTGGTATTAACACTAGCAGTGCTAACAGAGTAGTAGATACCTTAAGCGTTTTAGATGTGGATATAAACAATGTAGATTTGTTATATAGAAAATCCCACTTAAACTACAAAATTGTGGATAAAAAACAAATTAATTTTAAGAAAGAAAATAATAAAAATAAAATATATAAATTAACTATACAAGTACCAATTGAAGTATTCCTAAAAAACAATATTCCGGTGTACAAAAATATTCAAAGAAAAAATGAATTTATTTTTCTATGGCCAAAAACTTTTCATGGAGGTTTTAATTCAGGCTATAACTGCAATGAAGCTTGTAATATTGCCCCTACATTTTGGCTTTTTTATGGCTTACAATCATATTATAATTACAAATATTTTAGAAATACCTGTATATCGATTCATTTTATTTTATTTTCAAATTTATTGCATTATCAAGAATATACCTTTAGCCAATTAAAGCACATAATATATTCCCTTCGTTATGTACTAGCTGATGAATATAAATTTTTTAAAGAAAGTAAAACCCTATTCATAGATTTTACGCTAAATCGTGATGCCCTTTTAAACAATAATCTCATGAATTATTCCAACCATTTATCACTGGATTTGAACAAGATGTATTCGAATTTTGAATGCCAGAAAAATAAACACTTACTTTTTCAAAATATTAAAAGTAAATTGGAATTTTTTTATAAGGATTGCGATGCCTGCAATTCCCCTACTTTCAACAGTAAGATTACTCGCAATTATTTTTATATATTAGCATAGAAATTTACATGCATTTGCGCTCATAATACATCCTCAAATAAAATATATCCCATATAACATTTGCATTCATTGAATCAATTCATTGAATCCATTCATTGAATGCACGTAGTGAATGCATGTAATAAATGCATATATTAAACGCATGTAGTAAATGCATGCCAAATATTCATATATAATTTGCATGTAAATTTTACATGTAAAATATGCATGTAATATACTATTATAAAGCGCATTTAAAGAACGTTAATTATATACTCTGCAGAATGGATAAAAAAAATGCGCCATACATGCATTTTAAATTAAATTCGCAAAATTTTGGTACATAATAAATGCAAATAAGAAAAAAAATTAAAATAAATATTTAAATAAGAAGAAAAAATAGAAAAATTAAAAAAATAACATGCATATAGAAAAAAAATTAAAAATTAATTTATATTAATAAAATTACAGATAATATATAGAGAATAAAAAAAATTGCATAAAAATGATTCTGTAGAAAGCGCAAATTACATTTATTAATATTATATATAGCACCCAGATGCTATGTATAAAATTATAATATATTTATATGGTAAAATATAATACCCCGTTGTGTTGCTAATTTAACCTATTATTTTCAGGTTCAATTATATGCCCCCACTCAAATGATATTTTATGCATTCACTGCTCGGAAGAACATAGTTGCAACTGCAAATTCAAGTTAGTTATAATTTACGCATATATGTATTATATATAATTGCATGTAGCATGCTGAAATTATTTATATAGAGGAAAGCGTTGAAAATTTTATATATCTTATATAACCCCTTTATATAATTTATTTTATGTATTTAATTATGGAAACAAAAAATAAATATTATTCTACATTTTTAATTTTTTCAGAGTTACATTAAAGAGATATACTCTCTTAGAAATGATGAAGATTTTGACCCTACTAACTCAATATGCCAATAAAATTGTAAGAACATAAATAAATGTTTTTAGAATTGTGAATATCTTTTTTTTCAAAATATATGTTCTATATAACGATGGTTTAGCATAGTTTGCCTTATTTATCATAAATTTTTAGTGTGAGATGCCTCATATTTTAAACAATATTTTTTATTTTATGAATCTGCTTGTTCAAACTTTCTGAGTTTTTGTACTTTGTGCCATCTTCATTGTTTGCATATTGTTTGCTCGTCGTTGCAGGTACCATGATTAATTCTATTACGTCAGTTTTTAGTGTGTTGTTTGTTCGTGTTACATTATTTTTATATATTTATTACAAGTTCTTTACAGTATATGTATTGATTTAATTTGACATTAATATTACATAAATCTTGTTTCTCTTCTTGTTTTCTAGTTTTATGTATTTTAGATGATACATTGATCATTATATGATAGGACAATACGTTGATGATTTACTTATATTATAATTGTAGATTGTATTTACATACCCTTTTAAGTTTTTATATTATTGTCCTTTACATTTTATACCTCACGTTTATTAAAATTGTTGTGCTTTTTTGTCATATATGTTTAAATATTCTTTTCTTTGAAGCACCATTATATATAACTGTTTTAGTGAATTATTATATTTTTTCATGACACACATCCTCGTATTTATTATTGTTTATTTTGTAACGTAGTATTATGTACGTATATATATTATTATTTTTCGTTTTCTTTTTAATTTTCTGTTAAAAAAGTTCATTTTTTTTTCTACATATATTCATGATTTATATTATACTGACACATTGTAGTATACAATTGATGTTGTATAACTCATGTACATCCTGTGTGCTCATGAATATATATTTTTTAACATTGCTTTTTATACATACACACTGACACACTCACATACATACACACGTACACACTTAGACATTTACACACTTACACACTTAAGCACTTACACACTTAAGCACTTACACACTTACACAATTACACACGTATACATTTACACATTTACACACTTACGCACTTACACACTTAGACATTTACACATTTACACACTTAGACATTTACACATTTACACACTTACACACTTAGACATTTACACACACATTTACAAACATACACACATATACACATATTAATCCCATTTATGCTTTAACTATTTCTTGATTTTATCTCCCCCGTTTTTTTTTATTTCCTACAATTATTGTAGAAATCTAGTGATGAGAAAGAAGTACGATTTGATGACATACCTGATTACAACTCTTTGAAAATTTTTGAAGACAAAAATTCAGTTAAATTATATAATTTAATTCGAGAAACCAAAAAATCAGAAAATGAAAAAAGATCCAAGTCAACAAATTACATGGACCTGGAAAATTACTGCTTCGAAAAAGTAAACAACATCGTTAAGGAAAAGAACAAGAAGGAAAAATTAAAGAATGAAAAAGGCATTGTTTTAGAAGATTATTATATAAGTTCAAATAATTTTAAGACAAAATTAACCCTCAAGTACTTTCTTCTAACGTATGAAGAGGAAATGGAAGATAATCCTTTGAAAATATTGCCAAAACTGATAACTTAATTTTAATTGTTTTAATAATTTTGTTTTAATTATTTTAAATTTTTTGTTTTTAATTTTAGTATCATATGATACAATAAAAGTAAAATTCACGATTAAAAAGATATGTTTTATTTTTGGACATATATATATGTATAATTTTTTTTTTTTTTTTGCGACAAAATATATTTATTTTGGAAATATAAGACAATATATATATATGTTACGTAATCTATAATTTTTTCAAGTAATTAATTTGTTTTAGAATAATGAATCACAAATATTTATATTTAATTTTTTTTTTTTTTTTTTTTTTTTGTTTTTGTATAAAAGTATGTCTCCTTGATATATTAACACATTTTTTTGTATAATAAATAATTATTCGAACATTATATTACAAAATAGTTAGCTAGTTATAGCTAGCTAGCTAGCTAACATTTTTTTTTTTTTTTTTTTTTTGCATACAGCTAGCTAAAATAGTTTTTTATAACAATATGCATTATTTTATTTCAATATATAATACCATACTAGTTTAACACATTTTAATTGTGGTTCCTTTTTATTTGTTTTTTACGTTATTTTATATATTAACGTTTTTAATTATTATATTTTTTGTTACATTAAAATATATAAAAACAAATTTGTGTGTATCACCTATATATTTACACACTTATGTGCAATCTGGATTTTTATTTATTTATTTTTTTTTTCAATTATCATATTAATGCATACATGTAATAAATTTTGTAGCTTTTTATTTATATGGGTTAAATAATTTTATCCAATGTACTTTTACATTCATGGATATTATAATCCATAAGCTACAAGAAAAAAATCTAAAAATTGGTATATATGTTTTCCTTTATACACGAACTTTTAGCATTTTTTTTTTAAAGAAGCATTAATAAAATGTAATTTCACTAAGAATGAATGATTAGTTTTAATTTTATAATTTTTTTTTTTTTTGTGTGAGTATTATTTTATAAAAATAAACTAGGTGCATTAAGTATTTTGTATTTTTAAAAAATATAGATAAAAAAATTAAATGAAGGGAACGTAAAGGTCGATTTCAAATTTAATAACATTTCAATGTTTTTTTTAATAAATATCGAAAATATAATATGAATGAGCACATCAAGATGTTTAGTTAAGCATTAAAAATGTTTATATCATTAGAAAAAAAAATGTAAATAATTCTATTCATGTACATTGCGTAATTTATAGTTCATTGAACTTTTTATCCACAATGAAATGAGTAAAAAAAAAAAAATAGACAAAAAAAAAAGAAAATAATTATATATGTGTGTAATGTTGTTTATCTAAAGCAATGAAATTAGTACCCTGAAGGTTTATTTGTAATTTACAGTATAGATGATTACTATTTATTTCAGAGTGTTTTATATACTCTACAAGAATTGTGCTAATATATGCAGGATATATTTGAATATCATTGATTTTACAACATTTCTGATAATTAATCATTTATTTACATCAATTATATTCTCAATTTGCTATTTGTTCTGAATGATTTTTAATTACAAATTCATATGTCACTTGCTGACTTTATAAGAATATATGTCATTATGAAATAACGAAAATAGATAGAAAAAAATTGGGGGAAAATATGAATAAAATAAAATGGAGCAAGAAAAAAAGGAACACATTAATGCACATTTAAAGAAAAAATGTTCAGAAATAGAATTTTATACACCAAAATCGAATTTATCTCATGAAAGCTTGAACAGAGGCTCAGCATTTAACAATTTGCACAAATATGTTAATACAAATGTTACAGATCATCATTTAAATATACAAAAACCTCATTTGAATTGTTCTGTTCCAGCTGTGAATAAGAAAAATATTCTATTATTTAAAAATAAAAAGGAAAGCTCTATTTTAAACTATATCAAGGGATATAACAATACCAAAAATATCTTCGTTAAAAATGTTGATATAGAAAGTGCAAATAGGATAGGAGATACATCTGCAAATTATAAAACAACTAATAAAATAAAAGAAAAAAAAAAAGGCTTAAAAAAATGTAAAGTTTCCAAAAAATGTATTTTTTCCGATAGTTCAACGAGTATTTTAAGCTACTTTAAAAATGTTAATACAAGTAAGAAAAGGGAAAATAGTCTTACTATCCAATTTGCTGTTGAAAAAAATAAGCAAATTACAGTTATCGATAAAATGTTAAGAGGAGATATTTATAGTGTCTGTCGTTCTCCTTGTTATAGTGAGAAATGTTCTGATAGATATAGTGAATTTCTTTATAACAATAAGAAAATACTTTCAGAATGGGATGGTGGTAATGGAAAAATGAATAAGTGTGAAAAATGTGAGGAAAACTTATCAAAAGAAGGAAAATTGAAATTTGAATATTTACAAAATAATATAAAATATGATCATAAGTATAATGATTATTTACACAATGCTTATCTGTATTGTAAGAAATATTTCCTATACTCTAAAATGGAATTCTTTAGTAAGTGTTTATTTTACCGACAAAAAAACATAAAAAATTTTATTTTCTTAATTGAAGCCTTATTTTTGCAAAAAAAATACATTGATTTGTTGTGTTTGTTAAGGAAATACAAAAGTTTATGGGTTTTTTGTTGCAAAAGTGCAAAAAAAGGGATAATTGGAGAAAAAGGGGACAATGCGAGAAACATTGGCAAAAAGGGAAAAAAGGAAATGATAAGAATGAATTCTTTTTGTGATAAAAATTACACTAAATTCTATCCTGGTATTAATAACAAGTGTATGGGATTTAATGAAAACGACCAATATAGTCCATCATTGTTTAACAGGGTAAAAAACAATGAAACATTCAATGATTTTTACTGCACTGAACTTAGCGTAGTGCACAAATTAAAAAATAAAGTAAGCAAAAATATAAATAGTATGTGTAAAACAAAATTACATTATAAATATAAAAGTAAACATATATATGATATCACTGGTTCTATTAATAGCATCAGAGCAAGGAAAAAAATGTGTAAAGGGAAAATTAGTAAAAAAATGTATTGCATATGTTATATAGCATTTATAAAAATTTTATCATTAATTAAAATGAATAATCAGGTTTGCTTAAACAAGTGCATAAATTTTATAAAAAAAATAAATAAAAAATGCTTGTTAAATAAAAATGGTCATTATTTAACACAAACAGTTATTCAAGTATACGAATTAAAGGGGTTATATAATTGTGCCTTGAAATATTCTATGCTGTTATTTTTGAAATGCCCCTTATATCCCCAAATAATCAGGAAACTTTTCAGCTTTTCCATATTATGTTTAAAAGATGAAATTCATTTAATTTTACTAGCTAAATATCATAAAAATATTTCATGGATAAAATATTTTTTTATATTTATTCTATATTCAGTGAATTACCAATTTCAATGTAAAAAAACTCTCGACAATTTTCTTTTTCTTATTGAAAAGGTCACAAGGTGCAAAAAAAAGAATGTCAGAAAAAGTGTAACAAAAGGAGGGAAAACAATTATAAGGAAAATTATCCATAATAAATGTGGTCTCAATGGTTCAAGCTGCTTGTGCTGCAATATGATGGATGAAAACATTGAAGAAGTGCATAACACAAAAAGTGACAACAAAAATATGGAAATAAATTTTAAGAAGAAGAAAGAGTATCAAAATGAAGAACTCCACATTAATCGAATTAACCAAATTTGCCATGTTAATCATATTAGCAAAAACACCAATGAACGTCAATGGGGTGATAGGCGCGAATGGGGCGAGGAGAGAGAACACAAAGAGGAGTGGAAAAAAGGGAAATATTTTGATCATCCATCAGATTTAAATTATTCATGTGGGAATAACTTATACAACGATAGAGACAACACAAATGTGAACATTTATAAAAAAATTACACTATACAATTCTTCACATAACAAAGTCACATTATATGACGCTTATGTATATATTGCACATAATAAATTTTCAAGCTATTTTCCAAAATTCTTCTTATATTCCAAATTATATATATTAATCAATATTAAAAGAAGTTTTTATGAAAAAAATTTCACAATGTCTTATAGTTTAAGCAAGCTATTATTGACATACCATATGTATGATTCATCTGTAATAACTTTCTTTGTAAATTCTGCATATTTATTAAATAAAATTAGCTGCATAAAAAAATTAGCGCAAGAATTAAAAAAAAATAACCAAACTATTTATTTTTTATTCTGTAACGCAGCATTATTGCTACATTTTAAGCAGATTGAACGATCTATTCAAATATATAAATACATTGTGGATTCATACGAGAACATTTTTTCTGACTTGTATTTTTATTCCTTGTTTAATTTAATATATGAATTACAATTAACACAAAAAGCGCATCAAATTATTTCCCTTTGTAAAAATTTTAATAAGTTATTTTTCAATAATATATATTCATATATATTATTATCATATTATTACTTAGTAAATGATCTTCCCATCAAGTGTTACACCTCTCTCATAAAGGCATATAACTTATATCATTATCACCCTGACGTATATTACATTCTTTCATTACTCGCTCTAACGGTTAAGAAGTAAGAAAATATGTAATTACATATACTCGTTCTGCTCGAATTATACACAACCATTGAACTAAAATTATGTTCACCCATTGAACCCAAATTATATACACTCATTGCATTCATATTATCTTATAGAATTCGTACCCATGAAATATGTATGCATAAGTATATTGAGTTCGAAATGGGTATGCCCGTTATTTACACACTATTATCATTACAATTAACAAGAGGATAACAAGCAGCATAAATATTGTGCCTCTGGCATAACAATAATATAAAATTATGTGTTTGTAATGATAATATGATTGTGTTTATGGAGGAGAGTACAAATCGAAAATGCAGATTGTGTAACATTTATTCCATTCTTAAAATATGGAAATAAAACAGAAATATAGAAAAAAAAAATGAGCACAAGTGTATTTATACAAGAAATTTCAATTCCCCTATATTTCCCATTTTCCATGTTCCTTGATATGGCACATGAAAATTTTTTTAGGTACGAAGAATATATAACTTTCAGTGAATTGGCTCTTTTTTTTAGCTTAAAAAAACAAAAATTGAGAAATTATATTTTTTCTAAAATTTATGAAGAACAACACAAATACGTACCTTTTTATTTGTTAAATTACAATTTTGAGAAAATGGATTCTGGTGGAATAACAAAAAATGTGATAACAAATTTAAGCTCTCTTTTGAATTACGTGTACTTTGAGAATTTAATAAAATCATATATTATACTTCACTTCTGTTCTCCTAAAAGGTATGTGGCAAAAGCATATGAGTAAATAGGTTCACATAATCCTACTCAATCTCACATTAAACGAAATTATGTTACACCTGTGTGAGTGATGGGAAGGGAATTATATATGCACATTTATGCCTATCTACTTATATTCATACGCACACCGTGTGTACGTGAATGTGAGTACTTAAGAGTATTCGTATGTATTAATATATGAAAACATTAATGTAATAATCCTCATATTATTACAAAGAAATTGCATCAATGCTTCATTTAAAAACTTGAAAAAAAAATTTTTTTAGGAGAAATTTAAATTATCTTATTTTAAGCAAAAATTTGAGCATCGTTGCTCTAAATTTTTTTTCAAAGGATATAAGACTATTACATAGTAAGGAGTAAATAAAAAAAAAACGCAAAAAATAAAAATGAATCTTATCGTAATATCTACCTTTCATATATATGTAATTTACTTTTAATTTCTTATGTTCAGTTTTGAAATATATTGATAACGCTAGAAGAAGGGATAAGAAAAAACTTTGTATTAGGGACATTTTGTAGGAGGAATGCAAAGAAGATATTTTAATACTATATAATATTAAAACGGAATTAATTCTTATGCATGCATACATTCAGCCGTAGCTGTATGTGTGTGCTCTAGCCAATTGTTCAACATCATATGATATACTTTTGGAGAATCCTATTCACCAAGCCAAACGTCTTTCCAAGATAATTATAGCTATTTTCACCATCCCTACCTAGGATGTCATTTTTCCTCGACATCTAAAATGAATAAATAAATATACATATATATACATTAGTATACGTAGAAGCATCCAAAAATTTATTTTTATTTGCAGTTTTTTTATAACATTTTACGTTCTCATTTTTGTTGTATTCTCCTTGTCACACATTTATAATTAAGTAGCTATTTTTGTGCCTATTGATATACACACTTATGTATACACATGTAATCATATTAACTTATTCTCTTCAAGCTGAAGTTAATGCATTTAAACTATTACGTTTGTATATTCACATGTACGTTTCACTGTTTTTGTGGATATATCAACAATGAAAAGACATGAAAAATCGTTATTTGAAAAAGTAGAAATAGCCAATATGTATTCTTTCAATACTACAAAAGGAAAAAAATTAAAGTAAAATTAACTTCCATGGATGAACTTATCAATAAGCAGTGAGTAAACAAGTGCTAAAAATATTGATTTCATAAATTAAATTTCCTAATTTTTTTTTCTACAATTTGTTTGTTCGTTCGTTTGTTTGTTTGTTTTTTTTTTTTTTTTTTTGTGGGATATGGGGAAAGTACAAGACTTTAATATATATGTATTAAATTTTGTCATAAGTATAAATTTATCAGAATAAAGAATACGTGTACTCTTATAATTTCATGTTACACGGAAAAAGTAAAACATAATATAGGTAAAATTATGCTATACTGAATAAATTTTAAAAGGGATTTTTTTTTTTCATTTTTTTTTTTTTTTTTTTTTTCTAGTTCTTGCATATATAGATATTTTCACCACATTTGAAATTATTTTTCTGTGTGTGCACATGAAATTGTGTATTCCACTTTACGCTGGTAACGTAGTATCACGTTTTTTCATTCTACATCAATTTCCTATTATTATACACAAAGTGCAACCTATATATGTGCGTTTTTTGCTTCTTTTCAAAATGAACATCATCGAATCGAATAAGGAACGGGAGAGGATAAGCCTACATAGCCATATTAGCGGCTTAGGATTAGATGCAGATGGATTTGTGCATGAATTGAATTTTGAACAGAAGAAAAAGAAAAATAACAATATAGATATGAATGGACAGCAGAATGGATATATAAATCATGATGAAGTCTTATGTGATGAATTGATAGGGCATGAGATACAGCAAAATATAAGTAATGGATATGGCGATAAAAATGATGGATGCCTTAAGCATGATGAAGAAAGTGATGATGAAGTCTTCCGAAATTTTTATAACTGTAAAGGAATGATTGGACAAAAGAAAGCTAGAGAAGCTGCTGGAATTTTTATCAATTTAATTAAGGAAAAAAACATATGCAAATGTTTACTATTGGCTGGTCCCAGTGGAAGCGGGAAAACTGCTATAGCAATTGCTATAAGTAAAGAAATTAGCGAAGATTCTATTCCATTTTGCATTTTTAATGCCTCGCAGGTATATTCCTGTGAAGTGAAAAAAACAGAAATATTAACTCAATATATAAGAAAAAGTATCGGGGTAAAAATAAAAGAAGTTAAGGAAGTATTTGAAGGTGAAGTTATAAAATTAGAGCCATTTTATGATGACACATATGATGAAAAACATATTTCTTATGTTCATATTACTTTGAAGACCTTAAAAGAACAAAAAAAAATTAAAATACATTCTTCTATTTATGAAAATATTTTGAAAGAAAAAATTCAAGAAAAGGATATCATATACATCGAATCACATAGTGGATTAGTCAAAAGGGTAGGCAAATGTACTTTATATAAAGATATGTTTGACATTGAAACCGACACATTTGTTGACTTACCAAAAGGAAATGTGCATAAAAAAAAAAATATTATTCAAAATGTTACCCTTTACGATTTAGATATATCCAATGTTCAACCAAAGGACAATATTCTTAATTTTTTACAAAACTCCAAATCTAAAAAAACAGAAATTACAGA
Source organism: Plasmodium gonderi (assembly GCF_002157705.1). NCBI lineage: Eukaryota > Apicomplexa > Aconoidasida > Haemosporida > Plasmodiidae > Plasmodium > Plasmodium gonderi. Next base: position 1,391,115 of record NW_021628939.1, read on the forward strand.
TAAATTAAGAAATGAAATTAACAAAATTGTTTATAAATACGTCGATCAGGGGATAGCACAAATTATTCCGGGAGTCCTATTTATTGACGAGGTTTAAAATTATTCACAAAAAGAAAAAAAAATAAATAAAAAATAAATAAATAAAAACCTAATACGTACTAAAGAAAGAACACACATATATATTATTGGAAACAATTCTTCATAATTTACTTTTTGTGTAATACAGAGCAAGAAAAAAAATAAATAAAAAAAAAAAAAAAAAAAAAAAAAAAAAAAAAGTTTCCTCATCAGAAGGTTAATACCAATTTTATTATCATTTCTTCATTTTATTTCTTTTCAGGTTCATATGCTAGACATTGAATGTTTCACATACTTAAATCGTACGTTAGAATCTAACCTGGCCCCGATAGTTATTTTGGCAACAAACAGGGGAATATGCAATATAAAAGGTGTCCTTTTTATTTTCTTACCGAATATATAGCCATACGGCAATATATAGAAATATATGCTAGTATGTATATATGTATGTAAACTCCAAATCCATTACATATATATGCAATTTTATGTACTAATATGCATATACACATACACAAAACACGCATCGATGGTAATTCCTCTTAGGGACAAACATAATATCTGCCCATGGAATCCCTGTTGACTTGCTAGACAGAATAATAATCGTTAAGACTATGTTATACAATAAGGAAGAAATATTGCAGGTATAATCATGCACATGTGTAAACGCGCTTGGACGTATCTATGCAAGAATATATATATGCACATACACGTGTTTGTTAAACCATCGAAGAATATGCATCCTAAAAAACAAGTCCCTCTTTACAAAACAGCTTTCTCCCTTTTGCTCATTTTTATGACAACGTCCACTGTTTTCACCTTTTTTTTTTTTTTTATCACCTGAACCCTAAGGTTCTAAAACTGAGGTGCAAATTTGAGAAAATAAAAATTGAAAGTGAAGCCTTAAATTACTTAGCCGATATAGGTAAATAAAACGAATTTGTAATAAGATAAATTAGGAAAATGTATTCTGTTTGATTCTATTTATTTTTTTATTTTTTCAGCAAAAGTGCATTAATACCAACTGTTTGTCTTTTTTTTTTTTCTCCTAATTACAGGTATTCAGTGCTCCCTCAGATACGCAATTCAACTTTTAACACCTGCGAAAATATTATCCAAAAGAAAAGGAAAAAAAAAGATAAATAAAAGCATTGTGGAAATTGTTTCTTCCATATTTTTTGACACAAAAAGATCTACCCAACTTTTACTGGATGATAAAAATAAATATTTGTATTAATTTAGCAACTAGATAAATATTAATCCCCCATTTGACAGTTGTCTTACGTTAAAATTGACACAAGGAACACATGGAGTAAATTTGTCTGATGTGGTGTGAACCTTAATTCAAAGTGCAATGTATACACATTGCTTTATATATGTGCATGCTTGTGTAAGGAAAGAAGGACGTGAATATGCATACAAATAAAGAGTGTTATCATAAACAGAAATTTTTTTTGTGTATTATTCCTTTCGTATTTTATCACATACAACAATACATACTCATGTTTTTATATTTTCTCCATATTACTTTGGAGAAAAAAAAAAAAAAAAAATGCCATTAAGTGCTACTTTTAACATGTTTTATTTTGTTTCACTTTGTTCAATATTTAAATGTGACAAAAATACAAAAGATCATTTTATATAAACTCTCATTTTTTGCATACATGGTTAATTTAAAAAGAATAAAAAAGAAATAATCCAAGGTTAACATAAGTTTTTTTCATTTTTTTTTTTTTTTTTTGGTAAATTCATAAAGCGACAAACAATTTTCTCTTAACGTGTTTTTTACTTCTTTTTTTTTTTTGCTCCTAATTTAAACAAATTTTATGTTTTAAATTTCCTTATGCTTTTGTTCCATTTATGAACCTCTTTTGTGATAAGATAATATACTTCTATATCTTATTTATTACTTAAAAAAAAATGAATTATAAATCACAGTGTGTGTAAGTTAAAAATTTTCTCGTAAAAATGTTTACGCCTTTTAAGGTGTAAATTATTCTCAAACGGCTTTAATAATGAACTAATTTGTGTATATTTTAATTACCCAAATAATAGACCTTTACGCAACCGTTCTCCTATGCTTTAATAGGATAAGCAGGAATGTGTTAAGATGAATCAACCCATACAGCCCCAGTTATAGCAATTTAGGAAATGAGTCACATTGCTCGCTAAGTGTGCTATAAGTTAATATAAAATAAAATTTTAATTTATGAGACTGTGATTTTGTGTAGCACATCGGATTATATTTAAATTTTTTTTTTTTTTCCTTTTTTTTTGTTAATTTTTGCTACTACGTTGATTATCTCTTTATTTTATTTTTAACTTCATGCATAATTTTATGCATATGTCATCATTTAGAGGAAAATAACAGAAATATTTTTTCATCTTTTGCATGAGGCAATTGATGAAAAATGTATGACAAAAGGAATTATAAAAAGGGGCACACAAAGGTAAGAAATTTTTAAGAACTTCAAACCTTGTGTACATAAAATGTGCATACATATGTATATACTATGTGTGTAAGATTAATGGAATTACATAGAATTTTGAAAAAATTACACATATGCGGACACTTAACATATTATTTCATTACCTTTTTTTTTTTTTTTTTTTTTTTTTTCTTTACAAGATGTGATAAAGGAAATATGCAAAAAACACTGAAAAATCTTTTTGTGAGGAGATCCCAAAAAATAGGATAAACATTATTAATATACAATACTGTAGAGTCAATGTTATTTTTAATTTTACTACAATGAGCTCAAATATTTATCCATGGGACGACATCCCTTGCATTTTTTTAAATGTGACATATTATTAGCTTATTTTATGCATCTAGCTTATTCTGTTTTTCTTGCATTTCCCAGCTCAATGATTTGTGTTTCCCTAAAACTAGAAATAAGACAAAAGAAATAAAAAATAAAATATAATAAAATAAAATAAACATAGTAAAAACGGAAAAAACAAAATAGCTAATCAATTAAGAAATGGATATATGAAGGAAAACTTTGGAACACATTGAGAGGGTTCTTTACGCCGGGTTCACTTTATAGAGCTGTAATTATTCCTAATGTCAAAAAAAGTCGATGTTACTCGGTTTTTTTTTTTTTTTTTTTTTTTTCTTCGTATATAATTTTTAAGCATTCGCTTAGGGAAAAATGGTCAACAAAAAATTAGGATCTAAAATAGATTAATGCAAAAAGGGTAAAATAAAAAAGGAAAAAAAAACGTTAAACAAGCTGATTAAATTGATTAAACTGATCAAACTCAGTAGTCGATCAAAAAAAACAAAGTGGATTAGAAATCGATCGAAAAGAGACAGAAACGAAAGCTGTTATATGCAAAAGAAAAAATGATAAAAAAAGAGTCTGACATGTATAAGAAGCTTGACAAGATAGTGTGCGACGTTTTGAGAAACATAGATGCAGAATATAAAAGTGTGGATAAGAATGGAAATGATAAGACAAGTGAAAAAATTAAGAATGAAAAGGTGTATAAAAATTTTTTTGAATTATTTAGTAAGGAGAGTGACTTGGAAGTTCTAACATTGGACGAACTAGTAGAAACATATAAAGACAAGAATGTACATAAATACCTATTTTATATGTTCGAATCTTTGCTTAATAAAATATCCATATCTAATAATATAAGATATTTAGATTTTTTATTTCTTATTCTGAGGTATATTACATATATGTGGATTTTTCTTTCAAATGATGACAAACGAGTTTTAATATTCTACTACTATTATAAGTTCGTTGATTTGCTGTTTAATTTAAGTCTTGTTAGGTGTTCCTTTTTTATGAACATGTACATTATATTGATTTATTTTTATATGAAAGACAAAAAAAAAAAAAAAAAAATTACCTTTATAGTGAAAAATCTAAGTGAAAAAGAAGTAGGTTTTCATACAAAAAATGTGATATCAGAATTGAATAAAATAATTATCAACGAAAATATCTATTTTATTAAAACGATTTCAAAAGAAAATGATTTTGTCTTTTTCCAGAATGAATCTATACAAAAGAGAAAGGAAGAGAAGAATGTTTTATCGTCAAATGAGGAGGAATATGTATATACAATTACGAATAGTCAGAATTTATATAACTATCTTTGGGTAAGTTATTCTGAAGGGGAAAACTTGCCCATTGGAGAAAGCAAATATGATATACACAATATAGATAAAAGGAAGTTAAATCCTACAAAGGAAGAAAAATCATTTGTGTTCATAACGAAATGTCAAAATTTCAAAAACATACATTCCACCTTTTTAAGTTTATGTATGTTTTCAATTAATAACACATATAATATATTTTTAAACTTTATGAAAAATTTATTTAAAATAAGCGTTTACGACTTTAGCGCATTTTTTCCCTTCCTAAGTTCACTTAACATGGAATCTTTATTTTCACATTTTCATTTTTTTGAAATCCTTTACTATGTCCAAATAGCAGAAGCGAACAGTGAAATAGGTAGTACAAAAAAAGAAACAAAAATTGTGACAATTAATTCCAGTTGTTCTACACCTTACATATTACAAGAACAAGCCAACACTAAAATGAAGAAAAAGTTCACAAATAATGAATGCATTTTTTCAAATAATAATATGAATAATAAAAAAATATTATGGAATACCTTTTTTGATGAATTAAAGAAAATATATGCCATAGACACCAAAAATGTGAATTATACCTTAAAAATTTTAAAGTATACTTTAAGTTTTTTTTTATTTGAAGAAAAAATTTTATTAAAAAATAGAGAATGGTCAACTCGTTTGGAAAATAAAAAAGAACATTCCTTTCCCTTCATTTCACAAATATATTTAAAAGAGGTGCTAAAATTTAGTCATTCCTACATCAACAATTTAGTGAATTCAAGAACATTAAATGAGGAAGTCCTTTTTAAGGCCATTTCTTATATATTTTATCTTCTGTCAAAATTGATATGCAACATAAATAACAGCATAAAGAAGTATATTTTGCAAAACAACTATAATAACCTAACCCTAATTGCAATAATTACTTATATTTATAAATACTTCAAAAGGGTTTACATGCAAAAAAGTTCAGAATTAGATATGCAGAAAAGGAAAAAAGTGTATGCCAATAATAATAGCAGTCGTAGTTCCAAAATTAACAGTGGGTGTCAGAATAAGTTAAAATATGAATTTATAACACTGGAAAAAATATACCAAAAAATTCAAGAATGCTTATACATCATCCTAACCATAGACGAATTTGTTGAAGGGATTACAAAGAAAAGGTTGTCTCATTCTAGTAGCAGGACAAAGTTCCATTTAGACACGGATAACTACGCCAACCAATATGCAAATAGTTATGACATATATTCTTGTATTATTATCAAAATAAATAAAATGAATATGTTTTATTCCAATTTAGATATTATCAAAATGTTGCTTGAAAATGATAAGAATATATTTAGAAAATACATTTATACCATTAACAAGAACAATGAAAATTTTGTCTCCTTTTTTTCTCATTTATTAAATATTGATTATAACGAAAATCATTATGATTTAGTTTTAAAAAAATATATCTCTAATTTAAAGGAAAAAAAAAATTATAAAAGTAAAAAATTAATAAAGCTAATGAAGCCATATCATTCCCCTTTGAAGTACATTATTTTGAAAAATGAAATTGATCAAACTGGACTAAAAAAAGTATCGACAAGAAAAAGCATCATGGGTATTAATTTACATCGTAGGCATTACGATGCACATGCCATTGATGCTATTCAAGGAAAATCTTTTAATTCACAAATCAAAAGAAAAAGTATGTACGAGTTTGGAAGAAATCAAGTTGGGGTAGATTATATCATGGCTTTGGAAGGTCATGATAAAATATGTCAAAAGGGGAGAGGCCATGAACAGATAGACAACATACAATCGAATGAAGGGCAATCGGATGGGGTGCAATCCGATGAAGAACAATTAGATGAAGACCAATCATATGAAGACCCATCAGATGAAGGACAATCAGATGAAGACTCATCAGATGAAGATCAATCAGATGAAGATCAATCAGATGATGATCAATCAGATGATGATCAATCAGATGATGATCAATCAGATGATGATCAATCAGATGATGATCAAACATATTATGACGAAGCAGATTACGAAGAAAGTGAACCCAGTTACACCCCCCCAAAGGGGTTAAGAATCTACAGTAAGAGAGAATCTTCAGGAGGAATAAAGCGTCAAAAACTGAGCACATCAAATGGGAAGAGAGAAAAAAAAGACATGCCAATATTTGAAAATTCTATCCTTCGAATCAGTAAGAAGAAGTTGAACATAACAAACATAGATTTTAAAAGTGTATGTCATAGTATTGTTTTATCCATTAAAAGGTGCATACTAATTACAGACAGTATGCTTACTCATTTTAAAACTAATCAAGATTTTGTAGCTAACTTTAATATTTATGTGTGTAAAAATATATTTGTTAATTTTTTACGAGTATGCCTTCTGAGTGCAAGTTTTTTCTCATACATCTGTGTTAAACTAAATTATGATGATATGTTGAAACAGATATATGACTTGAATTTGATAATAATGTCTTACAACATTTTCGATAAATATATCAGTTTTATATTAGACCAAGATATTGAAAAGTTAAGAAAGCTTAAAAATGTATTCCATTTTTCTTCTAATCTATTAAATAAGAATAATACAGATGGAAATTTTCGTAATTATTCTTCTTCAACTAATGCAATATCTTCCACCATTACTTCTGCCATCACCCCGTCAGTGCAAACACAACTATGCCGTGAAGAAATTTATAACATTCTAAAAGATCATGATAGCAAAAAAGAGAGTCTCCTTTTCCTTTCAGATCAAGATGAATTTATAGAAACTGTATATCTCAACATCTTTATGGTTGTCATAAATATTGTATCAGTGTGGGAAATGTTCTTGGAAATACCAGCAGAAGTTTTAAATAAAATGAAGTACACTTTTTTTGAGTTATTTTACAATACAACAATTAAAATAATAAAGTTTATAAAAAAAGATAAAGGATTTTTATTCCTACTGAATATTTTAAAATATATTTATACAAAATTTATTAGCCTACCATTTAACCCAATAAATATAGACACAACAATAAAACTATATGATTTTTACGAATTTTTGATTAATGATAATTATGAAAATGTGAAAAAAGAGGAGGAACAGAAATTTAATAGTGAAAATGTATACATGAATTCTATAAGTCCTCTCAAATTTTTAAATAAGCCCGAGAGTGAGTTATGTGAAAAAAGTCAAGGTAGTGTACACAAATTGGATAATATCCATGATGATTCTGTCTATATTAACCCATCAGACTACGTTGAAAACATTAATAACGATTTACAAAGTATAAATAAAAAAAAGAGAGTAAGTATAGGAGGTTTAATTCCTGTATTTTTAAATAACACAAATAGGAAGAAAAGAAAAACGAATATTGATGAACATTTCTTAACTTTGGACTGTTTTGGGAAAAGTAATAATTGTTCACAATCTACAACAAAAAAGTGTATTTTTCAGGATAATAAGCACATGGAAGATAAAATAGACAAAAGGATAAAATATGATTTGGGGGAAAATGAATTTGCAGATGAAAATGCTAATGTGACTCCGAAGCATAATTATGACAACACACAAAATGAGGAAAATAAGGACAAGAACAATTTTCGAAAAACATATTTGAGTAATTATTACATACCACACATTTATTTGCTATTTATTATTGTCGATTTAGAAGTTTTTCACTATTTTGAAAAGAAGGGTTATAAAAAAGTAATAATAATTGTTGAAAATGTTTTCAATAATATTGTACACAAATGTGATTATAACACCAAAGAGTACTTACGGTCGTCCATCTCGCATATTTACAATTACTACCAACAAGTATATTTTAATAATATAAAGATTAATACTCAAAATTGTGCTGTTATTAGACATATTTTTAATTTATATACTAAATCTAAGGTCTTTTATTTAAGCAAAAAAATTAAAAAAAAATTATTGTACTATAAAAATAGTTATAACAATGATGATATGTTAAAATTAGGTTATAACAAAATTTATAACAACTTTTTTAGTAACGAAGAATGGAAGAATTATTTTTATTTTACATGTGTCAACATGAACATAGGAAGGAACAAAAAAATGAAAATGATAGACAATTTGTTATTAGTACATATAAACATATTGCTTTTCTTAATATTTTATGAACACATGTCTAAATACGTCACAAAAAAATTTATTTTTTTTTTTCAATTCTTCTGTTTTTTTTTTAACAAATTATGTATTGATATTTTGAATTTGGTGAGTACCTCAAATCATTTAGAATATTTTAATATTTTCAATTTTCAAAAAATTACAAACTCTAACCATGGAGATGATGACGTAGTAAATAAATTAAAAAGTGGCATTTGTCAGATTGAAAATTGTTTCATAAATATGCAAAATGATAGATTATCTCCACATAAATTAAACAATACAGAGAAAAGAAAAACCCAAAACAAGAATAAAAAAGTTATTATGATGGACATTGACGAATTGCTAGTTACATATATACAACTTAATTTTATTTTTTGTAGATCATGTTGTTTTTTTGTTTTCTTTAAAAATGTGTGTTCGCAAAAGTATGAAATGATTTTAAAAGAAAACATTACTAACCTCTATTTAGAATGCTTTAAAAATAACAGAGATTTTTTTGATCTCGTTGAGTTCATAAATGCAGAGAAGAAGGGACTAGAATATGACCACTGGAGAGAACCCGAAGAAGAAGAAGGACCTAACACTTTACAACATCAGGCATCACAGACGAAGACAAAAAAATTAAATGATTTTATTGATCAAAATTCCGAAGAGAGTTGTAAAAGCAACTCCAGTACATCAAGTTTATCCCAATCTAGTTTTACCTTAATAGAGTATACAAATTACACGAATAACGTAGATTATATATTTTTAGAATTTATTTTAGAAAAGATAGAAGGAATGGACGTCGATTATTTATATAGAAATGCGTTAAAAAATTGTTATTATGTAATAAAAATTGAAATTTTTTATAATTATATATATAAGAATGTAAGTGTATTAAAAAGGTTTTCTTATCTAAATAATTTGTACTATTTATACAAGTTATATTACCACATGTTCGTTTTGACGTGTAACCAAAACCATTTTAAGAGCAAGAAAAACATTACTACTGAAGAAAAGATGGAAGAAAAAAAACTTTCTAGACATTATGATGACATACTCTCCGTTTTTCACATGAACGGCATTTTGAAAGAAAAAATCTGCAGCAGCTATGTTCAACTAATTGATCATTCTATGTCGTCTTTTTTTTCCATATGTGCCGAATATCCAAAGGAAGACACAGCATCCCAACAGTATTACAATAGTTCCTTTAATTTTAACAAAACTGAAAAAAATGACATTAATGTGGTAAAAATCACAGGAGTTGACACACAAGGGAAAAAAAGGTACAGAGGAAACGAACATATATCGTACATCTTTTGCAACATTTATAACTTCAGATTGAAATTATTTCATCCACTCAATTTTGAAAAAAGCGGTTTGGGAAAAGGAAGAAAAAAAAGCGCCTTCACCAGTTCATTGACTGTTAACAGAAATTATTTAACGAACTTAAAAGATAAATATGTTAAAATGATCAAGTATATGGATAATTATTTGGTATATCTTTACTATATTGTTCTATACTTTCACTTCAATGAGTATGATATAGATAGGAATAAATTATCCTTTCATTATATTATATGTGCTTTTCAAAACAAATTCGATAAATTCAATAGCAAAATATGTAGCAGCTTTTGTAGCCATGTGAATGTTCCACTTATCGAAGATGTGACTAAGAACAAGAACGAATTTTTTTACAACTACCCTTTCCAAATGTATACAGAAAAGGATTTGATGAAGAACACATATCTCATTTTTGAAATTCTGAATAACATATATGAAATATACCACAGTAATATATTTGAAAATCCCAAATTTGCTGACATGATTATAACATTTACTGATATAAAAATTATTGCATACTTCAGCGAAATATACAAAATATCCTTTTTCTACAAAATGTATCACTATTGCCTAAAAATTTTGATATTATGTCTTATGTTTACATCCAGGTTTTGGCTGATTTATATATTTAACGGGAAGTATGAATATGAACAGCAAGGTTGTAGAAGTACAGACTATTATGAGAATAATGAGCAAAATAAATCTACTAATGTCAGGAAAGAAAAAGAGGGGTGTAATAAAAAAGAGAAAAACATAAATAAAGTCACACCTGATCAAAGCAGTATGAACGGGGCGAGGAAAATCCAAAAAGAAAAATATTATGATAATGATATAATGAGAGAAAATGCTAAGTCGAGAAGAAGATATATACTGAATGAAATTTATAACAAAATAGTGTCAAACATGAATGATGATAATCTAAATGAAATATACAACAATTTGCATAATTACGTGCAATTGCTAATCGTTTGTATTTCCATATTTTATCTCTCATTTTTATGTTCAGAAAAAATACATAAAAATATGCAGAATATTATTTTTCTAAACTGTGCTAATAATTTGTATAATTATTATGTAGATTTTTATGAATACGTTCAGAAATTTTGTCAGCAATATTGCCTGGATAATTTATACACATCCAACTTTTTCTTCGATAATTTCCACTTAGATCTAATAAACTTGAAGCTTCAAGCTCATGTACGCGCAAAAAGGTACAAGAAGGAATTTGAAAGAATGAAGAAAATGAAAAGAATTAACGCCACAGTGCAATGTTCAAAAAATACCTCAAGTGAACCCCCTGTTGCTTTAGATTGTTCTAACGGTGTTGTGGTTTCAGGCATGGAAAAAAGGCACAAATGTGTAATTATAAATAGGATACGTAGAGATTGTTCCAGAATTAGCAATATGAATGATGGATGTGACAGAGAAGAGGCACAATTTTTGTCAAAATTTTCCTACCTATTTCGTCATGAGAAACATGCTCTGAAGGAATGTGTTTCCAAATTAAGGAGCATAGAGAAAAAATATGAAAGCGATAGTAAAAATTTTTTTAAGAATAATATTTGCCTATATTTTAATATGATAAATTGTTTATATAAGAAAAAAAGGAAATATATTAGCCTGCTGTTGTTTACCAATTCGTACATAATTTCCATAGTAACACTTATGAAATTTACAATGGCGAAATATTTTTCATTTTTTAACATAACTTCAGATTTTTTTTCCCTAAAATTTGAACATCCTACACACTTGTTTTACATAGATATGTTCACAAAAATAAAAAAATCAGAAGATGGAAAAGAAAATAATAAACTAACAAATAAAGCTATTCTTCTGAATTTAGAAAATCTTTTCTGTAATATGTTTTTGAACAAAGACATGCTTTATCACTTAAAATTTGTATATACATATCACAAAAAGATTTCAAAGATTATGCATAAAATGAATAACTTTTTTCTTAGTTATTATTATTTAAAAAAGAACATTTTATTTATAAGTGATTTGATTTATTTACCAGAAATAGTTCACAGCTACATTCTTTTAACAAATATCATTTTAAAGTGTGGAAAGGAAAGAATTGAATTGTTAACCCAAGAGGAAATATTTTTTGAAAATTTAAACAACGAATTAAGTTTAAATGATAAAAAAATTTTAGATCAAGACATTGAACTGAAAAGTGGAAAGGACAAAACTGTAAAAGACGTTAACGATTTTAAAATATATGAAGATGTTGATTTTATGAACATTGATTATGTAAAAACACCTCTTAATACATATTTAACCAAGAGACACATTTACATGTATAGAAAATTATTAACTCAATTTATGGCGTACTTAATTTTTTTAGTGAAAAATCCAGACCATATGTTTATACTATGCACGAAACATAGGAGGGAAATATTATATGTACTCTCCCTAATCATTTTTACAAAAAAGGTAGCAAACCATTTTTCAAAAAGCACGGTGCGACCAAAAAAGTCCAAGGATTCATCGACCCTGCATGAGAATGCTGGTAATTTCAAAGGAAACACTATCATAAATAATAAGGACAATGGAATCGTCAATCTAAGGGAAGAAAAATCTATAAGTGATACTCTGAAAGAAAAAGGTGAACGAGGAATTCAGATGACTCCGAATTGTATGAACAAAAATGAAAATACTTACAAAATAAAAGATTTTGAAAAAGACTTTTTAACATGTTTTAACAAATGTAATGAAAAAAAGGAGCAAACATTTTTTAATTTCTTCTTAGAAAAATTATTTATCCTAAGTAACTTAGACACAGATTTATTCAATATTGAGCTAGACAGTGAAGAACCAGTTGAGGATCTTATAACATCACACGTCATGCGTGATATAACGAGTCTTGATTTTGCTAGATATGAATGTTCTTGTTGCCACTATAATTTATTAACCGTGGAGAATTCAATATGGAATGAAAAGGATAAATCATTTAAGGTGGAAAAAGGGGAGATATACCAAGGTAAAAATGAGAAAGAAAATGAATATAATGAGAATTACACCCACAATGCTAATAATTTATATACTAACAATTATAGAAGGAACCATTATTCATTCAAGATTAACGACATTGCAGTTCTGAATTATTTATATTTAAATTATGACTTTGAAATAAATTTAACTTATATAGAAAACTATATTAACAATAGATTATTTATATTGAACTGTAAAAAAATGAATTCCTATTTTATCAAAATATTGTTATATTACATGAATTTAATATTTTTAAAAATAAAAAATATTTTTTGTGATGACTGTATTTATACCATCAAAAAACAGCAGTTTCTTAACTCCTCAGCTAATGATTGCTCTAGTAATATCTTTTTTTTTTTGTTCTTGAAACTTTTTCATTTTTTCAATTTTTCAAATCGAATCATAAGTGAGTTATGTGCCAACTATTTCCCTGGAAATAAGAATTATGATGAATATTTAGACTTACTATCACAGAGTAAGAAGAACGAGAATAACTCCACATCAGAGAATTACACCAATGATGAAACAAACCCTATCGGTTGTACAAACATAACAAAGAATATAAATAAAAAGGATGATCATTTTAATAAAACAAATAATTTTGACAAAATGTTGTTCATTAATTTTGTAGAAATATTTTTGTACCCAACAAAAAATTGTAGTTATTTAGAGGTTCTAACTGTGTGCTATGAATTTTTAGTAAATATGAAAGATTATAAAACGAAAGAACTAAGAAATGTATGTAAGCACAAAATGTATGAATTTTTAATAAAAATTATTATACAAGGAGGAAATCAAAATAATTCATCCATTTACTATTTTCAAACTATTTTACTATATTTATCGTTGCTTCTCTATAACACATGCAAGAAAACATTTGTGCATGAAATGAGAAAAGTTGCTCAATTTTTCTTAGACTTTGTCTATTTTTTTATAGAGAATATAAAAAATAATTTAATTATACTGCAGATAATTGAGGCATATGGAGAAGAAAAAAAAAATTTGCAACGTAGTGAGAATGCTAATGATTTAACAGATAATCATAACCTTGAAAATGCTAAGATTGAAAAGCAGATCCAAGTGAATCTTCTTAAGTTCTACTTCAGAAAGCTTCTATCCTTACTTCATCTCTACACAGATGAATTAATATTTTACACTATTAAAAATAACATAGACCAAGAAATAAGCCAAAAAAATTATTATAGAAAGCATGCCCATGAAGACTTAAATATAGACATTATAAGGAAATATGAATATATATGTGAAACGAATTTTAGTGAGTTTTGTTTTTATTGGGATTACGCTATAGTATCGATGAGTCATGACAAATGTGATCTTTACATTTCTCGATGTTTCAAAAATTTCCTATTTGTATTAATTAGGATTATTAAAGAAGGGAAAATAAGCGAAGAGGAATCATCATACATGGAACATTCAAATGAAGAAAATAAATCAAGAGATAAGAAAGTAGGAAATTGTTCCGAAAGTTATGAAAAAAAACAAATATTCTCCATTGAAGGAGAAACAAAGTGTTTCAATTTCTATGAAAAAATGAATAATCTTCTTCACATGCTAAAGGATGAAGATATATATAAAAAGTTGCTACATCATAGGGAAAACCTAAACATGAATGAAAGAAACACAATGTCATATTTAAGTGAAAATGTAGATAATTATTTCAGGTGCACACAGAAAATAAATGCAACGAAGTATAAAAAATTAATGAGCCATTCCTGCATTAATGAAAAAAATAAGAACCATTTAAATTGCTACAAGAGACCTTTATCACCATCATCATATATAACAAATGACACATGCACTACTATCAAACGGGGAGAGGAAGAAATTAAGGATGACACCATCACTCAAAAAAATGAAGCCGAGATGAAGGACGAAAAAAATAAAGCAATCATCTACGATGAGATATATTTGAAAAATGCAAAAAATGTAAATGAAGAGTTACGTAACGAATATTTAGGAAACATATTTTTCACATGTATGTTGGAAAACACATTAGGAACACCCACTCAAAATAACAAAACGGATAAGACTATGAATACAATGGTAAACAGTTATATCGCACCACTTCTATCCGGTGATAAAAACAAAACTGAAAATGAGATCGAACTTGTACGTTTTTTTTTATGCCTATACAAAAGTGCAAATAACTGCATTAACAGAAAAACGCACGATTATTTTCATGTAGACAAAGTGCACCTGAATATAGAAAAATTCACATTTAAAGAAAAATGGAATTATATAAAAAAATTAGAAAAAATTTTAAAGCAGTATCAGCATATGATAAAGATAATGTGCGAAATTTTACATGAATCTAAAAATGTGGACCGGAACAGAAGTAATTTAAAAATATTCATAGATTTGTGGTGGAACAATAGATACACATTAGAACAACATTTGAGGATATTAAATTTGGACATATCTAATGTATTCGGATTTTCTATACATAAATTAATGTCTATCCCTTTGATTTCTTTAAATATAAGGAGAACAATTGAACTGAACAAAGATACCAAACTTATGAATAGTATCGGAATTGATAACTCTATGTCCATGGAAAAAAGCAATACATATAATATGAACAGTGCATATAATACATTATCACTTGTTAATAATCAAAAATATTACTTGCAAACAAATTTTGATCTATTCGTGGTTTTATATTATTACTCAAATATGTTAAATATCATATCATGGATTAACAAATGGGAAGGTTTTTTTCTACCTTTGAAACATTGGGATGATGTTAATTATATTAACATTCTCCTAAACTTGACTGTTTTTTCCATCGTTTTGAAAAACTGTAATGTGCAAATTACACATGTAAAAAGAAAGTACCTCAGGTTATGCGAAATTTCTGTAAACCGGATAAACAGCAGTATGGAAAACTTCAAGGGAAGAACCATTCTTACCTCTATCGGTAGCACAAACAGTAGCAATATTATGCACAAGACAAATCATAAACAATCAAAGAACCAATCAAACCATAGTCATGAGAATATAACAGTTCCAAAGAATTTGATCAACATGGACAAAAATGTTGTAACCTCCTATTTACCTTTCATTAATAAGGACATTGAAACTATTTTACTTTTAGATCAAAATAAAAAATACAAAAGAAAAAGCAGCACAGCAAGCCAGATATATTCGTCAAATATCAATTTATCAAGTGAAGGAAAAAAGAGAATGACTATTTCGTATAACACTCACGACAATACAAAGGATGAAATACAGAATAGTAACTATAGTGTTCATAATAAAAAATATAGCAACATACAAGGAGGAGGAGAAAAATCTGAAAATATAGAAGCCATCTCAAGTATCGACAATCAGTACAAGATTGTTATACCAAAAGGGTGGAATGAATCTAGCTATGAGAATAGTATACTCATTAAGGATAAAAACAGTAGTAGTAATTACGAATATAATGAAAAGAAAAAAGGAAGAAGAAGGACTATTAACCTTGTTAGTGAAAAAAGAAACAGTGTTTTAAATATATATGGAAAAAATCTTTCAATAAATGAAAAAGAAAAGAAAAAAAAAGATGAAAAAAAGGTAGGCTCAACAATGTACTCTTATTTGAGCCCACTAAAAGGAAATAATACTGAACAGTCGAAGAATAAAATCGAAAATGACATTATAATAAAACAGAAAAAAAATAAAAAAAGAATTACAGTAGCAGGGACGTTAAATTTGAATCATCTGCAGAAACAAGATGATGAGGAACAAAACGAGGGAAAAGAAGAAGAGAAAAAAGGAGAAGAAAGCATTTATTTAAAATATTTGGATCTAAAAAAGAAATGTGATAAGGGGGTATTAAAATGTTCTTTCTTAAAATTAAGAATGTATTTGTATAACATATTAATAGACATATTTGAAAATAACCATATCCACCCGAAGGACATATTTAACTGCTTCAATATCATCACTCATTCTTTTGTTACTGATATTATCAAATGTACTATAGTAGAGGATGCAATGGATCGTGAAAGATATACGTATGTGAGAAGCGTGGAAAATAAACGAATAAGAAAAAATCCTGTTGTTATTTATATACATAACAATTTAAATAGACTTCCCTTTGAAAATCTAGAACCCTTAAAAGATTCCTACCTAGTGAGAGGGGTACACAGAACTGTCACTGCTTATTTATATGAGAGGGTTTTGAATAAAATTAAAATGGAAGAGAAGAAGCGAAAGGGAGATCCGTTTTCGAATCATGCTCAACAAGAGATGGACGAAGAGGAGGAAGTAGTGAAAGAAGTAGAAGAAAATGAAATGGATGAAAATGAAGGTGGAACCAATGTCCAAGTTAACAATTATGATAACAAACGTGATAGTATTCGCATGTTGGAGCACACAAAACAGGAATGTTCGGAAAATTGGAAGACTGATTTTTGCAAAAGCGTGTTCCAAAGGAAAAGTATTCAAATGAACAGAACTAATTTGATAGATTCTCAAAATTTCGAAGATAAGAAAAAAAATGAACATATTTTGCAAAATACTACTAATGATTGCACTATTTCCCAAATGCATAATGCAAAATGGGAACATAAAAACATTTCTGAAAACAAAGAAAATAAATTGTCTTATAATGTTGGACAGCGTGCATATGATTCCATGAATGCTGATAATAATAGCGACAATTATCAACGCGATCCTAATTTAAGTCATGTAAAAGCATTCCTTGAAAATTATGATCGTCGTAAATTAACATCCAAAATAGATTCTTGTAAATCTGGAAGAACACATTTGAGGACAACACTAGTTCCATCTGAGTATGAAACTATGAATATTTCAGGAGAAGTAGATATTAATTATGGTTCACGAATAGCACATTCAATTGGGAGGGGGAGATACAGCTTGATCGTTTCAAACAATAAAGCAAAAGGACATAATGAAAAGAGAAACTCCATTGGTGAAATTACTAATGGAGAATCTGGAGCTGGAGAAATTGAAAACTTAAATAAAAAGGAGAACCAAAGCAAAATTACAAAGAAACTTCATGGGAAAGTGAGAAATAAAAAAAATTCACGAAAAAGTACCTCCATTGAGCAATCATTCTTAAACCCATTCAATAATAATAGTAGCAATAAAAAAGGTACAAGTTCTTTATTATTCGATGAAGATGAATTTAATGGAAAAGACAAAGTAAACAGAAAAAGTGAAAGAAAGACTTTGTATGATGGATCAAAGAAAGAAGGGAAATGCAAATTGGGATTATTACATTCTGCTAATAAACGAAGGAGCGTTAAAAATATGTTTTCACGTTCTTCATGTCCCTCCAACCATTCCCTTGCTTTTTGTCACTCTCCTCCACCATCCTCATCAGAATCTGCTTCATCAGTAGAACTAATTCAAGATGAAGACGAATTGAGAAAAATATTTATGAATGCTAGGAGATCAATGAATATTCACAACATTATGAGTTATAGTAATAACAATGAATACAGCCTTTTTTGTTTAAAAAAAAAAAAAAAAAAAAAAAGTGTAAGCGAATCGGAAGCCTACTTTGATGAAGAAAAATTTTTTTTAAGTTCATATGTAGAATGTGATAAAAAAGAGAGAAAAAGAAGAAGCTATTCAGCGGATCCAGAGCATCATTCAAAAATGTCTAAAATTAAATATGTAAAATATGTTCCTTATTATATGAAAAGTTCCAGATTAATAGATCCTAAAAAGAGTAACATTTTTTTTGTGATTAATCCAAATGGAGATTTAAAAAGAACAGAAGATGCAACATATCCATTCATATATTTTAAAAATAAAGAAAAGTATAAGTATAAAAATTGGAATGGCTATTTTGGAAAAGTACCATGTGAAAAAACGTTATTGAAACATTTATGCTGTGATGATTTGTATCTTTATTGTGGGCATCAAGGGGGAGAACAGTACATAAAAAAGGAAATAATTCAAAATGCAATTTTAAGTTATAGCAATGCACTTTTGGAAGACGCAAAAAATGACGAAGAAAAAAAAGAAGGAATTTTAGAAAAAGAAAAAAATCATTATACGAATACTGTGAAATGTAGTAGGAGGAAGACGAATAAAAAAGAAAATTATGTTTTAACACAAAATGAAAACAGAAGGAAAACTTCGTGTTATTTTGAGAAAGAAAAACGTACTATGGGAAAAGATATGAAGAGTAAATGTGTTGAAAATGACACCTGTATGCATGGCACTAGTAATGATAATGACGTTTTATACACACAAACAGAAATAGAAGATGAAGAGGAAGATGCTGATGACCATTCCCATTTTAGTACTAACAAAAATGATGGCATAAACTCATGTGTTTTCTTAATTGGATGTAGTTCAGGTTTGCTCTCGTCCCATGGTTTTGATTTGGATGTATGGGGTACTCCATATGACTACATTGTTGGTGGATGTATTTTTGTTTTTGGTAATTTATGGAATGTCACTGATGGTGAAGTTGATGGATTCACTCAAAACTTTTTCTGGAAATGGACACAACCAAATTCTTCATCCCTATTTTCCTCCAACAGTAATTACAGCAGTGTCCAAATGATAAATGTTTCAACATTTGACTTTCGTAATTTTGCAAAAATGTTACTGGCGTTTGAGAATGCAGAAATAGATATGAACAACGAAGGTGAAAAATGGGGAAGTAAATACTGGAGAGATGGAGATAATGACGATCTACTAATAGACGTTGGAGATAATTTCATCACTCTCGATTTTGATGCATATACATATTTAAAAAAAAAAATTTTTTTTTCTGAATATTTCCAAAAATATTACCATTGCAACATTACTTTAAATCAGAACCTTTTTAATATAAATCAGAACCGAAAATATACATGGTTGAGTATGACAGAAGCTTTAGCAGAAGCCAAGCAATTTTGCCGCCTTCCAAACACGACAGGTTCTGCTGTAGTTATATATGGCCTACCCTTATAAAAACAATAAGAAGAAATATTACTGCTCTTATTTTTCCCGTTTTTGCTCCATTTTGCCTTATTTTGCTTTATTTTTTATTTTATGTTTTTTTTTTTTTTTTTTTTTTTGTCTAGTATAAGACATCAAGTGTCGAATGTATTTGATGTGCATACTTTCTTACATAATTATTTATACTAATACCTATATATACATATGCATATAGATGTATGTGTATATATATGTATATTAGGTACATATGCACAAACTGCAAATGACATCAGGGGATCTCCCTTACGAGTTCTCTGAAAAGCATATTATGTAACAAATCCATTTTTACTAAACTGAAATGAATTTTTTTTTGCAAATTTCTTTTATTTTTGTTACTCCTTTCATTCCCCAATTAAGAAAAGTTGGGTATGTTGAAAATAAAACGTTGTGTATAAAAATCTGAACTGGTGTCAGTGGTGAGGTGTATTACATGTTCCAATGTTCTGAAGTGATAGGGAATTATTCAGAAGAGGTTTTGTAACTAAGCAATTATTAAAAGCCAAGGAAGAAACTTAGAAAATAAACAAGGTGGATAATTTTATTCTCAAAAGTTATCATAAAAAAATATGCTCGCATTATGCTCAGAGTGGAGGTTAAAATATATGTACATATATGTACGCAGGCATTTCCTTTTGGCATGTACCCGTCATGTGTATATAAAAAAATAAATGTGGGGAGAATCCCCATGGTTAATGGGTATTCCCCTGTAACGAAATCTGTTTCCAAATTTTTTCAGTTGATATGGAAGATAGGCTAAAAATAGAGAAAAGAATTTTAATAATTTGTCTTAGCACAGTAAATCATTTGGAATAAAAAGCACAATTTTACTGTTCCAAATTTAAGCATTTAACAAAAATGCGCCTAATATTTTTAACCATTTTCTATATACTCAAAAGTATTTAAAAAAAGAAAAAAAAAAAAAAAAAAAAAAATCCAACTTATTTACAATGAGTTAGTGAAAGTATTAAACAATTTTATTTAAATATTTCAAAAGAAATAAGAGAAAAAAAAAAAAAAAAAAAAGTCAAATAAAATTTATTATGAACAAATGATTATAAGTCACATTTACATGTGCATTCAATGTTCGTATATATTTAGCCTAAAATTCGAAGGCTTTTCATACGTGAATAAAATTCCTTAAGAAAAAAAAAAAAAATAGTTATTGTTTTGTGAGGAGATTAAAAATTATAACAGCTATATGTAGTACGCAAAAGTATCCACTTTGTTTCCTTATCTTACTTGTTATTTTTACTTGTACGCTTTCTTCAAATTAAAATGAAACATAAAGTTAAACGTGACATAATAAAATGCAAAAAAAAGTTAGAAAATTCTATTAAAGCTTTGGAAGAAAAAATTTTAAGACTTGAAATAGAATATCATAAAAATTGTAATGTTGATGGTGGGAATCTAATGAAAGGTTGGGACAACTATTTAAGAAAAGCATCCCTAGAGCCATTATGTTTTAGAACATTTAGAGATGACCATAACGATGCATTTGTAGAACGGATGCTCTCCCTAACCTCCTGCACATCCCCAGCGGCTGTTTTTTTTCAAAATGAAAATCCTGAAAAAGGAAAATATAATCGTTAAGGATTAACGAAGACTGAAAATTTTGTGAAATTTTGTTTATCTTTACAAAATTATATTGCCATAAAATATGTACCAGGAGACATTTATACCGAAATAGCGTGCACCTGCTGAGTTAGACTTTTTATTTTATCACGTGTAGTAATGGAAAAAGGAATGTTATAGAAACGGTTGCATATATCACACCTTGATAGGGAAAAAAAACATGTGAATTGCTTATTTGTAGAAAAAATAATGGACAATTAGGACCTATTATCACCTTTTTAACAATCATAACAAAAAGTGTAGACCATAATTATGTAAAAAAAATAAATACCACAATAGAACAAAAATGCGCCCTAAATGCGTTGTACTTATTCATTAAACGGGGGCATACCCGGTTATGGAAAAAAAAAAAAAAGATATACCAAATTTTACATTTTTATAATTAATCATTAAAAGAATCACAAAAAAAAAAAAAAAAGTTATGTTAGTTTTTTAAAAGAAAATTCAAAAAGAGTAGTGTTATGAAAAAGCGTCTTAATTGGAAAATGGGGAAATGTTTGAGATAAAAAGACTGATGTCAAAATGGCGTGGCATCAAAACTGTGTAGGTAAGTACACACGTTGGCATGTGTAAGCATGCACACACATATATATATATATATATATATATAAGTACTTCTCTTTTTTTTTCATGCACTCGTAACACAGAACAGACAAATAAACTGCAAAAAATTACATATATACAAGCGCATACATGGTAACAAACACTTTACTCCATTTTCCTTCAGGATAACGGGAAAGGTTTTTCCTCGCAAACGTCTCATATTTGTGAAGAATATCAAGTACCCCCACGCCTTCTCCACCCCCTTTAACTATACACATTTTTTTTTTTTTTTTTTTTTATTCATTTTTCTAAAATATATTTTTTAAGTAAATTAATTTTAATTTTTTTTTGTAAAACTCTCTTTCTTCTGATAAAATGTTTTGTTCTTTTTCTTTTTGGTCTAATGTATTGATTTGATATATCCTTAATTTCTAACCATCCTTTATCAGGAAGGATCTTAAAAAAACGGCCTTTAAAAAAAAAGGAATTTTTTCTTCTGGTTTTCCATGGTAATTCCCACAGGGCTTCATTACTTTGTTCTTTGTCTATTTCTTCATAGTGTTCTCCTTGATTTAAACACAGAGCCAATTCATCTGTGTTATTATCATCCGATTTTACTAATGTTGTTTGTAACTTTAGGGATGATTTGTTTAATTTGTTGAATCCTTTATACAGGTAAATGTCGCAATCCTCCTCCAAAGTAAAATTTATATTTTCACTTCTTTCCTCATTTTTTTCATTTTCGTTGTTAATCTGATACGTGGGTTGTTCTACACATTCACGATTATTTGTAAATGTGGGTTTAACGTCTGCTATGGTATCATGTCTTTCTTCATTTTTCGGAATAAGTAAATTCTCTATATATTTTACTTCTTCCTCGCATTCTATTTGTTCTCCATTGGATACGATGTTATCTGGACTATTTAACAAATTATGATTATTATGTTGCAGTTCCTTTTCCAGTGCTGGATTAACATTTATGAATTTTTCTTTTTCAATAAAGTGCTCAATGGGGAGACCTGTGTACTCTGCTGATAAAATAACGTCATACATTTTGGGTCTTTGGACATAATTTTTTTTTTTTTTTGATTTCTTTTTATCATCCATTATAGTTATCTTTTTGTTCTTGTTGTTAATCGTTTCATCCGTTAAGTAATTCATCTCCCCTGATAGATAATTCACTTCTCCCGTTAAGCAATCAATTTGATTTATTTTTCTTTCGTCATTATAATTACCTGAGTGGGGAATATGACCCCTCATTTTTAACTGTATATACATATCCTTTTTAGCAGAACATTCTCCCAACAGTTTAATGTATGAAGATAAATGATATGGATGTGTCAATATGTTTGGTATTTTTCGGATACCCATATTATTTTCATATCGCACAAAATCAAATAGTCTTTTTTTAAAATATTTGTCATACATGCTAACAATAAATGATCTGGAGAATGTAGCATATTTTCTTACAAAATTAACTAAAAATGGGATACTCACTGTCTCATAACACCTTGAAAATAGAGCGATTATTTCAGCATTACTGTTACTATTAATCGTTTTACCTAAATAATTAATCATATTTTCATATGAAACTTGAGAATATTTATCCCTATACATTCCTATTCTACTTATAATTTTTAGACATAATTCAGCACTACAATTTTTCACAATTTTATAAGCAAATAGTTGATTTAATACATCACAAGGTACACTATCAATATCTAATATTTTTAAAGTTTCGATGTGATCATAATTTACATTTTTCTGTTTTTTTTTTTTACGATAATAAGCTTCTTGACTATTATCATAATTTAATCCGTTAATTAATTTCTTATAATGTTCTTCTTTACTTTTTTCATTATTAAATACATTTGTGTCTTTGCTCAAGTGTTTGAATTTTTTTGGTAATTCTTCTGATATTTTTAGTTTACATAAAGTTGAATTTCTAAATTTCATTAAATGTTTCTCATTTTTTTCAAAAAACTGTTTCATTTTTTCAACTTCCTTTTGTTCTTCCTTACATATTTCGTTGATAAATGAATTCAAGTCATTTTTTTTATTATATTCACATTCTTCATTCATTTTATCCCCTTGAAACACCATATTTTTCTCAAAATGGAAGTTATTTATTGACCCATTTTCTATTTCTTTCTGTTGGTGTAGATTCCAGTAATTAATTTCCTTTTTATCTTCCTTCACATCATCATTTGTCCACCTATAGTATTGTTCATATCTTTTACCTCCTAATGATTTGTCCTTTTCGTCTATGTATTCTGGTTTTCCTTTATCATCCATATCGGTGGTATTTATATTAACATGCTTCATCTCTCTCTTCTCATCATGGTAAATATGTAAATCACCTTCTTTATTTTTGTTTCCTTCGTTCGTAATTTTTGAATTTTTTTTCCATGATTCCTTATATGCGCTATTGGCAGAGGCGTGCCAAAGGTTTCCAATTAAGCTGGAGTTCAGATTATTTGTAAACAGCAATGTATCCAAATCGTCTTCAAATTCTTCAGTTCCCTCTTCCCTCAGGGGTTCGTCATCACCCCCCAGATATTCGTCTTCGACATCTAGGCTGTTAATTTGTTTCGAGTTCTCATATATGTCATCGTTAACTTGATCTTTTGAGTTGTACGTTATGTGCCCGTTTGTAGTCTCATTTTTTTCCGCAAACATACCTTGGTCTTCAACCAACATTTCTCTGAATGAGATTCCTTGTGTTTCCTCCACTTTTTTGCGAGAATATGTATCTTCATCCATAATTTCATGTACACTTTTCTTATCTTCTGCATTTTTAAAATATTGCAAATTTTTCACCCTCTGCACATCATTTTTTTTATATTTTTCCCTTTCGTGCTTAAATGATGAAGTTTTATCATTTGTTGCCTTTTCAAAAATTCCATTGGAGGATGTATATCTTTTGGATATGCAGAGGTTTTTTTTTTTGTGTTTAAAAAGAAAGACAACATTAAAGTGCACACATTGTAAACACTTCTTAAATGGTGGTGTATTATTTAAGAGCATTTCAAAAAAAGGGTTGGTGTTTCATTCATTTTTTCGCATACTACATAAGGGAAACAAGCTAGTTAAGGATATAAAAAAACATCAAAAACTTTGGTATCATGTAGGGCTGGTTTTGTTTTATCCTGGTGTAGATCAATGAACATCTTTGAACAATTTTTAGCACTTTTGAAAAAAGTGTAACATTTTTTTTAATGCTTTTTTTTGGTGCTTTTTTTTGGTGCATTTTTTTGGCGCATTTTTTTGGCGCATTTTTTTTGGCGCATTTTTTTTGGCGCATTTTTTTTGGCGCATTTTTTTTGGCGCACTTTTTTGGCGCACTTTTTTGGCACATTTTTTTGATGCTTCTTTTTTTTTCTTCTTCCTCAAAACCTTTTAAACCCCTTTTTATATTAAATGTTTGCCATTGCTTTTTCCACATCACAATATTGCACCTCCAACATAAATGAGGTGGGTAAAATGTGTTCGTTCAAAGTTCTTAAAAAACACAAGCTTAGCGTTGAAGGTGCTGCGCGATGTTTCCGAGTTTTTCCATACTGCACTATGAATGCAATTTAATTTAGCATCACTTCAATTTAATGTTATTCTTTTCTGCGTATCCATTTTTATGTATTCATGTTTAATTTTTACTGAACACAACTAAATTTAATCTGCCTTTCTTTTCATTATTTTTCCAATTTTATAACTAAACAAGCTGAAACATCGAATATATTACACATGAAGAAGAGGAAGATAACAGTTGAAAAATATCACCAAATGCGTTAATATTACCATACCCCTCTTTTGGATAGAAAAATTGGAGAAAATAAGCTATATTGCACAATTTTCCATTTTTAGTGAAGTAAATATTTATTTAAATAAATAAAAATATACATATATATATACATTTGCTGGAGAAAAACAAACATACATGTATTTATATGCTTCACGAGGGTGTCCTATTTACGAATAATTGCATATGAATGTGACATGAAAAAGTATATGCGCATGATAAAATTTATGCATTGAACAGAGTAAAAGAAAAAAATGGGAGCCCTATGTTACACCTTTTTTACTATGATGAAGGACCTGAGAAGTTTATACAAACCATACACAGCATTTTCCTTTTTGTTTTTCCCATGTGCTTTAAATGTGTATGGTATTTATAAATTTAAGACTTTTGAGTCTTTACCCAATAAAAACACAGCTGAAGATAATGGAAAGTGAAGGATGTTAAATCAAAATGAGCCCGGAAAAATTATCCATTATTTAAACTTTTTAAAAAAGTGGAAAGAGGAGGAAAAATGACGCAGAAATGAAGTATTTATTACTATTCTCACACAAAGGAATTATCACAAACATACCTCATTATGAGCATATTGCAAGTGTGTACATATAAAAATTCATAAGCTACATATACATGTCATGCAATAAAGAACGTGAAGAATATAATCATTTGTAAAAGCTGAACACAGCTTCGAAGAAACATATGGAAAAATGGAAATGTATAATAATGAATTATAGTAGTTAAAGTGCATAACATAGCAAAAAAAAAAAAAAAAAAAAAAGAAAAGAAATTGAATAAGGTACATCAATTTGAGGCTGCGCACATAGAAAAACAGTCACATGTCTATACATACAGTGACATTTGCATAATAAGCACCTACGCATTTATATGTTTGCACTCTCATACACCCTATTTAGGGGAAACATTTGTGTACATATCTTTCAAGTGCGTATTTGCACCCATTTTACATATATATATGATTATTTTTTAAGTGTATTCTTTTCTATTATCATCCCCCTCCCCAAATAAAAAAAAAAAAAAAATAGTAACAGAAGGAAGGTGATATCATTGAGTATATGCTTGTATACCTGCCCTTTATTACACTTTTCTTGGATTTTTTTTTTTTTTTTTTTTCTTTTTTTCTTCTTTTTTTTTTTTTAGAGGCTAATGTAAAACCCTTAAAACCTACATTCCTTTAATGTATGGCAATAAATATATCATTGGCAAATAATTTTAACAGGGGTAGAGGAGAAATTATAATGTGTATCTAGGCAAATAGTAAGGCCATGGGTCTTGTCGATTCGCAGAAACATGCTATATATATATATATATATATATATATATATATATATATATATACTTATGTACAGTCACGCACACGCCGTCACACCTATCAATGACCTAAATTGTTCTCTTGACCCATCTGTGAACCAACCCAATTGGGGCATATTTTCACAACCATATATTTATGACTCTACGGGAGTCCTTTAAAAGGTACAATATTTATACGAGGGTGTAAGCATACCGACCAAAGTAAATTGTTTTGGGATTATTTATGCACGTGTATATAATTATGGAAATTTATTTATACCATATTTAAACGGAGCATAATAAAAAGCATTTACCCCGTTTTATATCTGTGCATCAAAAGATTAATGAGAAATGGGATAGAAGACATAAATAATACTTCCCATTTAATATGCATGTATAAACATTTGTATGTATATATATATATATATATATATACATTGTTCAGTTCTTCCAAGTGCTCTAATCCTATTTCTCATATTAAAATGAGGTTTGTTAACGAATTGTTGAAACATCACATCTATATATACACTTATCTCTATACGTGCTCTTATGTACTTATAGTTGTACATATAAACACATAGAGAGATCCTATTTAGGGAAGCCTATTCAGTCAACTCAAATGTAACACGTAATTAATACACACTAGTTCCTAATGATAGAATCTTTAAAGTAATTAAAGTTCTAAGTAAAATCTAAACATGTGGCTGAATCTATAAGTACGAACAATTGTACAAATGGTTTATTTAAAATCTTGATACAATGCTCCATTACAAACAAAGAAAAAAATAGGTAAAAGAAACAATATATACTTATATATAACTATTTAATTGCTCCATTTTTGCACATTAGATATTTAATATGCATGTGTTTTTTTCCCGTTGAATGTTTTTCTACTTATAATTTTAATACAAACCACCCTCAAGTGTAATATAAAATATCATAAGGGGAGAAAGAGGGTCTGTAAATATTTGAGTTAAAAAGTAACAAAAAAAAAAAAAAAAAAAAAAGGAGGCGTTGTATTTTTATTATGCTAGCTTAAAAACAGTATATCACCTCTTCCATTCTGTGAAAACAGATTATTATTATTATATAATGATTAGTAACCTCTTATTTTTGCCTTCTATATTTACATATCAATTCTTTTAAATATATAAATTTAAATGAACTCCTTGAGATTTTGCTCACCTGGAGTTACTACATTAACCCTTTGCACAAAAAAAATAAAAAGAAAAAAAATTATCAAAAACAAGTAAACGTAGTTTATAAGAATTTTTGCATTTTTTCTTCGAGCCAAACATTTAATGTATTTCCTGTATAACATTTTAATATTTTACCTTTTCATACGTTTGATGTTTGCTATATATTTTTTTTAATTTTGGCTTTTATTGATTTTTTTACTTCTGATATATCTTGTATTTCACCACTTTCCACATTTGCAATTTTAACTTTTTTCACAATGAAATGGTGTTATATGTTCTCAGATTATTGTCACATTAATTTTTAGATGGTTACATTTCAAAACATTTGTAACTGTTTTTTGTTGTACAAATACATTTGTGTGCTTCATTTTTTCTGCTATTCTCCTCTGTGACAACGCAAGAAAATTATTATACCATTTTTTTTTTTTTTTTACAATTTGAAAAAACTGTCCATCCTTTTCACATATGCTTGATATATTTTTTCCCCTATTTGTGCCTTTTAATGGTGTATTATGGTGTTATGATAAATACAACGAAGCATATTTGCACATGTTCATACAAACGTGCATAATATATAAATACGTATGCGTTTGAATATAAACATGTAAACACATTCATTATGCGGTTTCTATTTTATTTATTTATTTATTTTTTTTTTTTTTTCATAATAAACCTAAAAGTGTTTATTCACCTTTTTATAACTACATCATCCTTCTTAGAATTTATCTTTTTATTTTTTTGAGTAACTTGCAATTTTAGCCAAGTGTCTTTCGCTTTTTTCGTGTAAAACTATTTCTTATTAAAAAGTGCTCATTCATGTATTTAATTAGTCTAAATCTTTTGTACATTAAAGTTTATGCAAAAAAAAAAAAAAAAAAAAAAAAAAAAAAAACATAAATGTAAATGTAAATAAAAAAATACAAGTATAAATAAAAAACGATTTACAGTTACATATTATACACAGATGAACACATACATATAAAGTGTTACATGAATGCGAACATATTGTATAAACATGTTTCA
Organism: Plasmodium gonderi; assembly: GCF_002157705.1. Classification (NCBI taxonomy): domain Eukaryota; phylum Apicomplexa; class Aconoidasida; order Haemosporida; family Plasmodiidae; genus Plasmodium; species Plasmodium gonderi. Next base: position 1,420,195 of record NW_021628939.1, read on the forward strand.
AGAGTACATTTCAAAATTTTATTTCCAAAAAAATTATGTAAAAATGACACGCGAGATATAGTGTAATGGTGTTTAAGAGGACGAAATACAATACACCCAAATCACAACACATTGAAATATAACGTAATGGATATAAATTGGATGTATAAATTAAGCTTTAAAAATAAAAAAAAATGAAAAATAAATCAAAGTTTGCTTGTACACAAAATAAATGTGTTAATAACGAAACCACTAAATTAAGATGCACCTTTAACGTTTATACTCATACGTGCATGTGTGCATAGAATTGTCAACATATATTTGTATTCACCATTTCCTAGTGCATGTACACTTAAGGAAGAAAAAAAAAAAAAAAAAAAAAAAAAAAGAACGAAATAGTGAAAAGACCGTTTTAACTAATTAAAATGTTCAAGTAGGAAAAGGAAAGAAGAGAAAAAAAAAAAAAAAAAAAAAGAAACAAAAAAAAAGTGGGGATATTATTATAGATATGGATGGATATAATACCCATAAGGAGATGAATTTGAATTTTATAAATTGTAAGAACAGTAATGATGCAAATATGAATTCCAGAAATAGAAAAAGCAATTTTATGGAATTTCAATATGGAAAAGTTGTAAACAACGTTCTAGGATTATTCAAGAAACAAAACAAACAAAGATTTGTCTCAACGTCATCTGCTTTACGTAGTGATATGCATGAACAAATTTTAAGTTCTCGATTATTTTTAGATTTATCTGAAGATAGAGAAATCTTATTGCATAAAATATTAAAAAAAATAAATATTTTAAATTTAATATATTTTCGTTTTTTAAAAGATACTGACATAGATGATGTATTTGATTTACATAAAGAACTCTTTCCTGTAAAATATCAAGCTGATTTTTATTTCAGTATTTGTAATTTTGACGATAATAAAATAATAGATGATGAAGTTACAAGAATTAGTGAAAAAATTTCTCGTTCGTTAAGAAGTAATGTGACAACCAAAAGGTATGGAAACAATTGTGCAGCATACAGAAGCAGTATCACTGCATCTCCAAAAGAAGTGAATCCAAATGGCACTACCAGTGAAGGTATCCATAAGAATGGTAGTAACAGTGAAGGAGTTAATGGTTCTAGTAATGAAGGAAGTGATGGGACGCGCAATTGGAATTCCATGTATGGATTAAACTTGTTTGATTTTTCAACAGAAGATGATAAGATAAAAAAGGATTGTGATATGCCCCCTTGCCATGATAATGATTATGAAATAGAGGGAAAGAAATGCGAGGAATCAATTGAAGCTGATAAAAATTCATACTGTAACGATGATGATTTGGACAACATTTCAAATAAAAAAGTAGTTAATTCGGAAGATTGCAATTTGTCAAATCATTCTTTGGATACGGATAATGACGTTAAAAAAAAAATAAATAAAAAGTGGAAAGAAGAAGAAATATTCTCCATTGGAGCTTTTCTGCCTTTTTCATTTATTGATTATGTAAATAGTGACAGTGTTACCAAATTGATTCAGAAAAAAACGTTAGAAAAGGTGAATGAAAAAGAGATTCTCATAGATTATATCAAATTTATGGACGAATGTAATAATATGAGAAATAATGACCCAACTGGGGATAGTGACACGAATTCTGTGGACACAACTCAATCGGCTAATATTGGTGATTCTTCCCCCTTTACCAAAGGAAATATTAATAGAACCAAACCTCCAAACAAATTTCACAATAAATCAGACAATTATACAAATGCATCTGCTAAGTGTTTCCCCACGATTTGTTTTTCGCAAAGTACACAAAACGAACCCTTCATGTGTAAAGGAAAACGAGAAACATTCAGCAAGATTAATCATAAAGAAAATGAATATATTTCTAATAGAGATTGCAAAATCCGTACTCCCCATAATTGGATTTCCTATAAAGTTGGGCATAATTTGTGTAGTTATAACGGAATTCATTTGGATGAATATTTAAAAAAAAATGATATTTTAAAGGAAAAAGATAATGATTTAGTGCATAAAAATGATAATAACGCTAATGATGAACACGATGAGGAAGAACACAATGATGGTGATGAAGATGATGATGATAAGGGTGGTAGAAGAATTAGTTACACAAAGGAAGAAAATAATAAGAAATATTGCCCATCTGTAGATAAATCAAAAAATGATGTGAAATTGAATAATTGGCATTGCGGTAGGAATAATAGTACGTCGACAACATCCCTCGAAAATAACAAAGACATAGAGAACTCTGAAAGTGTAAACCAAAATGGTAACATTCATTTTAATAATTATCCAGGTAACCACCTTAATCATATATATGATAATAATAGGAATATTCAGGATATATACAAACAGCTAAAAGAAAAAAGCATAGAGTATGAAGAGAACAATGATAGAATTTTAAGTTCTGAAATTTTGATCAACAGATTGAGGGATAAAATATATTTAAACAAAGAAACTTTAAATTTATATAATTATAATAAAAAAAGAATAAAAAAAGATTATTTAGTTGGAAGTATTTCAAATTTGATTAATTACCAGGATGCTAGAAACGAAAAAGATTTTATTAATATATATAATCATTTCAAAAAAAAATCAGATAATTCCAAAAAGGGAAAGAATTACCTGAAATATATGTACGATTCGTCTATGAATTTTTTGGAGAATTACATCCCATTAGATAAAAATGGAAATATTAGCAGCAAAGAAAAAAATACACCTGCATTATTTAATAACCCCAAAAAAATGAACCAAAGTGAATTACACAGTGATTGCACATTCCATATGAATGGAAAAAATGCAAATATGAAGACTTCGTCCAGAAAATTGATAAATGGGGATGATGAAAAAATAAATGATTCCCCAATCAATCCATTTGACATGGAAAAAAAGGAACATATAAATCTAAATAACGCACTGAACGATTTATCAGTTTTGAGATCACAACATGTTAATAAAAATGCACACTTTGTAAAAAAGTTATATGAAGAAATATATATGAATGAAAATATTAAACAAATGACAAAAAAATATATTAAAAAAAAAATTAATAGTATATACATATTAACAGTTGGAATAAGTGAATATTTTAGAGGATTAAATTTAGCTTCCTACCTCATTGAATATACTGTATTTTATTTTTATTTCATCATATATAGAATGTTTCTCTATAATAATAAATTCTACTGTTACATTGATAATAATTTATTTTATAGCATTTGCACTGATAATTTAAGAGACGAATATCATGACGAAATATTTGATGATGGATTACTTACGGACAATTCATCAGATGATTTTTACTCCATCCTAAGTGATGAAAAATCGCTTTCTGATAAGGACTATAAACATCGATATAGTATAAATGGAAAAGGGGAAATATTAGTAAGAGAAATACGAAACTGTTTAGAAACAGAAAATAAATTAGCAGATGACAAACAAAATAGGCAAGGTGGTAAAATATGTGAAAAGGAAAACCAAAGAAAAAACGAAGATGAATTGGGAAATCTGAAAAACGATGGAGGAAACGATGAGTTCGATAATTCCCAAACAGATGAAAGGAAAAACGAACCCCTACCAAATTCGAAAATCAACTATATTAATACTACTAAACGAAGTTGTTTTTATGGCCATCATTTGGACGAAAATGACATTGGAAGAAAAAACAGCGACAAAAGAGGGGATAATTCCCCTCTAACATTTAAAACCCATAAAATGAACAGAATGAACGATCACATTAATCGTTCCAACAAACACAAAAATACATGGAACAGTGAAAAATCTAAAAATTATAGTATTTCCAATGGCGTACTGAGAGAGTGTTATAAGCAGATAATATTGAATGACTATTTGTACCACCTGTACGCCATTATTCATAATAAGAATGCAGAAATGTTAGTAGAAAAAGAAGTGCAAAATGGAGAAGCGAAAAGTGGCGAAGTGAAAAAATTAGAGATCCCAAAAGGAGGTCCCTTTCCACCACTCTTAAAATTCCCCATATTTAAAAATCCACTGTATTGTTCAAACCTAAGTTGTAAAATACTCGACCTTTTTTTAAATAATTTTTGTGCCTTTAATTTAAAAGACAGGCCATTTTTTCAAGTAAAAAATTTTAACAGAAAAAAATTACGCATGGATTATAATGATGAAAATGCATCCCTTCCACTATACATGTATTTACATGTAATAGATTACAACAAAGCAGCTATAAATCTATATAATAAACTAAGCTTCGATTATATATGTACCTATGACAATTTTTATGATATAAACAAAACGACCTTTTCTTCATATTTATATGCATATTTCTTTTAAAATTCAAATTTGTTTTATGTTTATGGACATATGTGCGCACCTGTGTGCGTTTTTTTTTTTTATTATATTTATATATTTTTTACATGCTCATGTATATTATGCTTTATATGCAACGCCCACAGTGAAATGTGTAAAAAAAAGAAGGCATGTTGTAAAGGTTGTATACATAACAACACAATACATCACACAAAATCTCTTTTGTGTCTCAGGGTTTTCTTTCATGCATTCACAATTTATATATTTTTTTTAATAAGGGCATATTTAAAATAGGTAATGCCAAAAAAGTTGATTAAAAATTTTTTAATGTACACCTAACTAAAATATTTGTTTTTGATTTTCATTCGTTTTGTTATTATTTTATTTTTTTATTAACATTATTCTGTCAAGAAAAAAGTTCACACCAGTGCCGCTATATGTATCTGCATACACAAGGCATGCTCATTTATACGTGCATGTGCCTATGTGTGTATCACGTATACTTGTATATATGTATACGTATAGATACAAAGACCTTTCTATATATTTGCCAACCACTTAGTTTATTATACACACGCACACGTATTTAATAATTACAAATAAAGTTTAACTTATTTTATAAATGCAACATCCTTTGAAAAGCAGAGTCTTCTTTTTTATAAATATATCATACAATGTGTGTGCATTTTTTGATGCATGCTGCATGAAATACATATTCACAAAAAAAAAAAAAAAAAAAAAAAAAGGGGTAAAGACATTTACACATGTAAGATATGCACAATAGGAACAAAGATATGAACATACACAGTTGGTACAGGTAAAGAAAAAAAAAGAAAAAAGCTACTGAACAAACTTCGAAAAAAATGTTCCTCTGAGAAATGCGTTTAATAGAAAAATCGCCCATGTATATGTATCATCAGAGTGCTCAATGGAATTTATTTTTATTTTTCTGTTCACGTTTGACTGTCGATTTTCAAAAATTTATATGTATAAGTCTTGGGATTCCAGTGGATGGGATATATCCACAGTTGCGCCAGTGATGTTGTTACACTTGGTAAACTTGGAATCCTTCAAAACAGAAATGAGATATTTCAATTTTTCTTCTTCATGTTGACAATTCGTAAAAGTATCATGACAAATGAGTATTTCACTAAACCCTTCTTTTCTGAGGTGATTCATCTTATTTTCTCGAAAATTTTTTTCCATATTTTGCTGATACATTGGGAATAATTTCCATCCATTTTCCCACTCAAGATAAATTTTGTAAAAAGGGTCACATATGTGCAGAACATAAGGACCATATGTAAATGTAATAAATTTATAGTTTAATATATTCATATATTTCTTTAAAATATAAATTTCCTTTTCTCCTTGCATATTTTTGTTAGCATTATACGGAATATTCCTAACTTTTTGAAGAAAATTTTTATAATCATTTGGAAAAAGGAAATATATATTTTTGAAATCGTGCCTTAAGTGCATTTCTATAACTTTCATGTTAAAAAGTAAGTTTCCCTTTCTGAAAACTTCCTCTGTATTTTCCTTGGTCAAATTTTTGCTATATCTAATAAGTTCGTTTTCGTATGAAAACATTTTTTCAGAAATAATGACTCCTGTATCCTTCTGCAATGGATTACTACTCCCCCTGGTTTGCATCACTTCACTAGCAATACACTCTTCGGTATTTTTATTTCCGTCATTTGAACTGTTCTTTGTTGGGAAATTTGCACCTTCATCTTTTTGCACCTCACTGTCTTTTTCACTGTTTCTGTTTTTCGTCTTAAAAGATTCGAAGTTTTTTACTACATTGTTTATTACTTGATCATTTTGCGCCATTCGACCATTGTGTACAATTTGGGATGGATCCGATGAATTAACGTTCCTTTCTTTTTTCTCCCTCTTTTTGCAGGAACTCTTTTTGACTTTCATAAATTTATTTAAATGTTTAAATGTTAAGAATATATTTTTCTGGGATATCATTTTCCTTTGTATCATTTTTTTAAACAAGGTGATTAGATGATTAAGTTGGTTAAAGCTAGCAATTTTTTTTGCATATATGATATTAATTTTATAAATAAGTTTTTCTGAATGAATGAATAAATGGACAATTGGTATAACCTGACATATTGCTTCACAAGGCAATTGGGAAAGCTTATTAATAATATGAATCAACAAAATTTTTATAAAACTTTTATCTATATAATTTAAATAGTATGAATTCATCAATATTAAGTATAAATGATATGTCCTAATTTTTTTTATTCTTTTAATTATTTCAAAACTTAGGTTATTCAAATATCTTTCATTAAAAAATTTACTTTTATTGTATCCATAAAAAATTCGGCATAAATAATGGTCATTCAGAATATTCACGTTTTGAAGAAAAAAAATGGATAATAAATGAAATATATTTTTTACATGTTCATTACATATGAATTCACTACATGATTGTGTGTTCTTATTGGTGCTATTTGTATAAATAAATTTATTATCTTTTTTGAATATGTCTCTCCCAATGTTAATCCTGTTACTTTCGTTTATTTGCATTTCCTTCAATTTTTCTTCTTCATTCTGGAAAGTGAAAACATTTTTTGCCGCACTTACTAACTTCTCCTTTTGAATTAGCATGTTGTCATTTTTGTCAACATCATTATGACTACATCGTTTAGGAAGCAATATACATGCGCTGTCTTTATATTTCTCCCGTTTTGTCTTTAAAAAAAAATACGAATTAATGTAACAAATGTTTAAATAAACCTTTACCAAATCGTGAATATCGAAAAAGGGCTTCTTTTGGATAGCATTCCCATTACCATCCTGGTAACATTTCGAATTTAGTATATTTTTTTTATTTTGATTAAAATCGTTAGAAATACAATTCACGCTATTTAACACTTTCCCATGCAATTCTTCCATTATGGAATTTAAAATATGAATATTTAGTAGCTCATTTTTACTGCAATATCCAAGATAATACAATAGTTCTCTGTTATTTAAAGTGTGTATATTTACATTTTTAAAATTAAGAAATTTTTCTCTTGAAAAATGGAATTCATTTTGTCCTTTCTTATTTTCATTCTCAAAATTGTTTGAAAAATTGGTACTTGTTTTATTTATTGTATTAAAAAAAAAAATCCCTTCTTTTCCTCCTCTTATGCTCCCTCTTCTTTCAAATTTTGTAAATCCAATTTTTAAGACAAACATCTCATCAATTTTGGTGATTTCTTCCAATTTTTTCTCCTCTGGTGAGGATGCGGCTTAAATGTATTTAGAGTCTCGCATAACACGGAGAAGAAAAGTTTGTGTAAAGATAATGTGTAAAACATCCTTAGCAAATTCGTGTTTTTTTTTTTTTTTTTTTTTTTTTTTTTTCTATTTTTCTTTGATATCTAGAAATGTAGAAGAGATAAATATTTGTAGTCCCTCTCAAACATGTTATTTTTCACATTTTGTTTTTGCCGAGTGGCTTCACTGCACTCCTTTTACTATGTAGGTTCTACATTAATGTCCTTTTTTTTTTTTTTTTTCATTATTTTTTTCATTCTTATTTTCATTCTTATTTTCATTCTTATTTTCATTATTTTTTTTATCATTCTTTTCATTTTTCTTTTCATCACTTTTTCTTTTTCTAAATTTTTTCCTAAGCCTCGTCCCTTAACAGCACGTGGTAATTTAAAAAAGGTAAGAATCGCATGCGGAAATTTTTTGTACCGTTTTATGTGCCCCTTTGCTTGCTGCAATAGCAAAAAATTGAAAAGGATAAAAACTTCGATACTGACCATTCTGACCATTTTAAAACTCTCCAATGGGAAGACAAAGTCCCCATAGGAGCTAATTTTGAAAATTCACAAATCCAGAAATATGTAAAAATATTGCCAACGTAGATAAAATGCGAATATTTTTTTTTTTTTTTTTTTTTAGCTCTCCTGATTCTAACAATAATAATGCTCTAAGCATAACTCTTACTTTTGTTGTAACTTTTAGGAAAATAGAACAACATGTTCTAAATGCACACTCGATAAAGCATGTAAAAATACATACATGCGAATGTTGATAAAGTCAAACTTGTTGTGCCTTGTTTTACAACCACCTTTGTGACAAGCAACAATGGAGGAAGGACTAAGCAGTATTAAAAAAATAAAAAGCAACATAAGCAAAATTTGCTTCAATAAATCAATTAAACTAAATGGTGATTTTAAAGGTGTGAATAGTAATAAAAAAAAGTGATGTGAAATAAATGTTATTAACAAATGTGTACGAAAGATAACATGTAAAAAAAAAAAAAAAAAAATTCATTCAACACTTTTTTTTTTTTTTTTTTTTTTTTTTTTTTACCTTTCTTCTTTTTAAAGATGACAATATTGAAATAATTCTAGATAACAAAAACATAACACCAAAGCCTATATATTTCAATTTTCAAGAAACAGAAACGAAGAAATCTTTTGATCAAATAGGTAAAAGTGATCTATATCTGCCATAAAATGAGAATGTTCCCAAAAGGGGGCAAACATAACTGAACATATTCATTTTAACATGCACACACATGTACATATATATATAGGGAGAGGGATATGTTCGATCAAAACTTCACCCAATTGCAATTTTTAAAGTAACGCATTACAGTGGTAGAAAAACATGTAATTATCTACACAAGTGTTTATTCGCACAAACATGCGTAAAGATCTTTCTCTTAATGTCATTAGATTATCTACTTAAACAATTCGATGACAAAAATGAGTATATAGATCAAAAGGGAACTATAAAAAAAGCGAATAGTGAAGAAAATACAACAGATATAATTCATGAAAAGGTAAAATATCGACTAGAAGAAAAGGCCATTACTGAAGAGACACATCAGAAAAGTTTACCAAAATGTATTCAAAACGAAAAGGATATTTTAGATTCCTATGATGGTAAATTAAGAGATTAATTTGTTTGAGCACAAATTTTAATTTTTTTTTTTTTTTTTTTTGTTTAAACAAACAAATATGTGTGTGAGCTTCCGCCATTCTAGCTTTATCATTCCAATGATTACTCCACTGCAACTTCATTTGTGCAGAAATTCTGCTAAGCGAAACAGAAACAATAAATCTGCTGAATATTCCAAATATAATAAATGATGTAGAAGAAGAAAAAGAAGCAATTGAGGACAAAAATACAAGATATGAAAAATTGCTAAATAATGACGAAAGTAATTATATCAATAAAACAATACAAACATTAAATGTGTTCAAAAAGAACAAGGGAGTATATGTTTCTACCATTAACAAACAGAACAAAAGTTCCCAAACAAACTTATACGAACTGCACAAACTAACCATAAGGAACCCATCAGACATGTTAAATGGAAAAAAAAAAAAAAAAAAAAAATGTGATTATTTTAACGAATTTCCTACGTTAGACAGTTAGGAAGTCCTATTTATTAAAAAAATAGAACCTACCACTATAACATGGGGGAAGTTCGCTCTTTTTTTTTTCTCTCACAATTCAATGGTGACACAGAACTCACGCATCAGTAAATCTCATTCACTTCGAACATTTCATTAAATGCACCTACATATGCACTGACTACATGTTCATTTTTCCTTACAGATCCAAAGTATTGCATAAGAAATTTCTAAAATACAGAAACAAAAAGTTAAAAAAAATAATGGATGAATATGGAGATTCGTTAAATATTAACGAAAGAGTAATTTTAAAAAAAAACATGTGGGTTCAAGTTGTTGATAAAAATGTGATTGATAACAAACAGACAACGATCATACCGAAATCTTTTTATAAATCAAAGAAAAATAATACGTCTCTTTTTAATACCCTCTTTTCAACAAAAAATATGTCTCGAACTTTGTCAAATAAAAGTAGAACATTCAGAACTAGGAGCAAATTTAAAAACATGAAAACGATGAAATTCTTAACAAGTAATAATATTTCGAATGTTTATCTTGTCCCTTTGTGTGATACACGAAACAATGATCAAAAGTAGTGTATTTTTTTTTTTTTTTTTTTTTTTTTTTTTTTGACAGATAGATTTATATCATACCTTTCAATGAGTTTCAATATATATTGAAGTTGAGAGAAAAAAAAAAAAAAAAAAAATCACTGGTGTGTTATGCTTGGTGTGTTTTCTTTACACAATCTGATTTTGTGTACGTACAAATGCACCCCTACTGAAACCAATCTTATTTTCTGCACCAAATTTTTAAAGGCAGTTTCAGTGAAGATGAATATCTAATAAAATCCATAATAAAAAAGAAAAGAGAGCAAAATGACATACCCATGAAAAGCCAAGAAGACATTGAAGACGATGCAAATGCTATAGCATGGAAAATAAATAATCCAAAAAAAAATTTAAACAAAGGAAATTTTGTACATATATTAAAAAATATGGAAAAATATATAGTACAAAATATTTTCTATTATGAACAAATGCTTTATAAGAACATCTGCTTAAATTATCTAAAAGACAACAGGAGAAATAACAAGGTAAAAATGTTTGACGGGGAAAATTATGACGCCCTTACCAACCCAAATATTAACTACAAAAAAAAAAAAACTATCATAAGAATAAAAATAAAAAGAAATTTAAAAAAATCAATTAACTTCCACAAATTGAACAAATGCATTAATCTAGATAGTAAAACAGAAATACATGACCCAATAAATTCAACAACCAAAAATGATAATTTGAAGTGGATTACACATTTAGATTTACTAAAACGAGTGTCTGTTCTTTCCAAAGGGAAGAAAAAAAAAATTACCCAAAAAATTTTATTTAGAAAATTGAGGAGAAAAATCAGGAAAAAGGTTGCAAAAAGAGTCGGGAAAAAAATCCCAACTCAAATGGAAAACCAAATCGGGAGAAAGTTAAAAAGCGAAAAATTTTACAAAATGGAAAAGACTTACGATATACAAGAAGAAAAAAACAACACACATGAACAACTGTGTAGTGAAATCATGCAGAAACAAACAAATGTAGAAAAAAAAAATTCACATACAAAAATGCCTCATGGTGATAGAACACAGGGGGATCATCAAATATTTGACATTATTGCAAATGAAGAAAGCAATGAAGATAAAATAAAAAAAATTAGTACATTAATCCTAGATGGTGTTTTAAAAGATACCTGTAATGAAGAGAAAAAGAAAGAAATTTTAGAAAAAGAAAACGTAGAAAAAAAAAAAATAGCATATGTATTAAAGAAGAAAGAAAAATTTACGTGTATCAATGGTAATAGAATAAAATTCATCTCAGAAGTAAGACACGATGATGATCTATTTATAAGTAACAGTGATGACCATGTTATGCACGAGGATAATATGCAAAATGACCAAAGTGTTTATTTGAAGGGATACATGGGAAATAGACAAAATAAGGAGAGTACAAATGAAAATGACACGGTGATGATGTACAAATTTAAAGAAAAAAAGTATATCAAAAACATATCAATTGACAAATTGTTCCAGTTTCATTATAACAAATTAGAAAAAATAGTGACATCTATAGATACGAACAAATTTTATGAAGATCACATAACAGCGAGCTATTCTAACACATTAGATATAGGTAGTTTTCAGAATAGTAAGGGGAATATTGCTATTTTTAGTTATATCAATCCAACTTATCCTCTAAGGTTGTATAATTTAAATTCAAGTGTTCTGAAAATTATGTACTCGAACAACAATCCTAATATACTAGTTGCTGCCATGTGTAATGGACATGTAAATATTTATGACCTTAGAAGTAATGATCAATCAGCAGTTTTGAAATCTATTAACATAAAAAATTATCACGATAATTGTTTTGAACCCATTTATGATATTTCATTTAAAAACAGTTACCTTACAAACAACACGAATGAAAGTGTTTTCTACTCAGCTCATGAAAATGGTTATGTATATCAATGGAATATTGAGAAGGAATTAAAAAATAAAGAAATTTTATATCTCAAGAATAAGAAAAATGATTTATATCAAGATTTATCATCAGTTTTTGAAAATAAAAATCTTGCAAATAAACCTTTTAATTCTTCCCTATCTTGTATTGCCATAGATAATTACATGAACCACGATGAAGACTTTGTCATTAGTAGCATAGAGAAAAATTATGAAAAGCAAGCTGGTCATAATAAAAAAAATTACGACAATACCAGTGAAAATGATGTAAAAAGTGAAATTAAGGAATCGAAGGATGTGCTAAGAGATGCAGATATGCATGCAGGAAATAAAATGGTTACAAATGAAAAGACAACTGTGGCTAGTACTACGGATGCTGCTACAACTGCTACCACCACAACTAGTGCGAGCTATGCAAAGCAAATATCTAGGGAAGATGAACTATTGAACCATTATAAAAATATCACGGAAAATATTATTGACAAGAAAATAAAGCCAACGCATTCTTATTACTACCTTGGTTAGTACACATTCCCGCTCATTTGAACTTGTATTGAGGTTTATGTTTCTGAGAACATAAAAAATTTCCTCCACACATATGAGTCAACACACGATTCATTGCTGTATGCATCATAAACGCATTTCTTTGCATGCATGATTATATGTATCTTAAATGTTTAATATTATCCTGATATTACACAGCTATTGTTTTTGTGCATATTAGATAAGTGCACGAGATAAAAGAGGGGTGATGTGGTGGTAACCCTGAAAATGTTACATAATTTCTACTTTAATCTAATATAGGTACAAAGAATGGAATAATATACCGGTGCAATAGTTGCTATAACAAATCTTACTTAAATTATTATGACGCCCATTTCGGTGCTGTGAACAAAATAAAAATAAATAAATTTGACCACGATATTTTTCTAAGTGCTGGTGAAGACTGTACAGTAAAATTATGGCATAAATTTTCGAATAAGCAAATAACAACTTTTAAATCCAAGAATTCATTTACCTCTATCAATGATATATTATGGTTATACCATACCTAGTTAAAAGTTGAGTGAGGGGGCACGAATTCCTCGGTTGGAATATTACCCAGAGCGTTCTTGCATAATTTCATCAGAATATATATATATATATATATTTACACATCCCCTTAACACGTATACTAAGCACCCATTGTAATATAAATATTGACACACAAATGGATAACTACATATATGAAAATGCATTGTGTTTCTCTTCTATATACCACGTAGGGTTCCCAACAATTCCACATCCTTCTTTTGCTGCTCGGATGATGGGCGAGTTGAATTATGGGACTTCAGTTTTTTCTCAAAAGACCCGTTGATTATTTTCTATCCGAACCTAGTCGAATCGTCTAAAATTATATCCCTAAAGTAGGATTTTTAACACATTTCAGTGCGTACCTGTGTCGACATGTGCGTGGCCAAGAAGTGGCGACAATGCACGCAGTTGTACATGTACACATAAATAAGTAAATATATATATATATTCATACCTATGTTCCCATTTGCACATTTATACTAACCGCCCCCTTTTTTTCCATAACTTTTTCCTCAAGAATGTTTAACGAAAACGATATGTTACTATGCGGAGATAACCTAGCAAATGTTTCTATGATGAAAATAAAGAATTTGTTCAATATGGGCTTCAGTGATTATGAGCAGAAAATAAAGTTGACAAATTGTTTGAAGTCTTTGGATACGTATGATTATTTCTGAGTCTCCACATGTATTCTTGACGTAGGTAAATATATATATATATATATATGCGTAGATAGATACATATATGTATGTATGCACAGGCACACGTTCACCATCCGATTAAACAAGCTTGACATATTTTATTTTCCATATGAAGTGTACACTTTCATGAATTTCCCTCTTCATTTGGAAATTTACGCATTACATAATTTTCACAATTATTGATCCACTTATATTAGAGTCAGTTATCATTGTTTAATGTTTTTACTAGAAAAATCTTATCATACCCATAATTAAATTAAACTTGTGGTTTTACATTATTGTGAAATGGATAAAAACATCCGTTTTGCGTTGTTCTTCCCACAGATGAATATGCATATATACACATGTAAATAAATAAATAGGACGTTATGTGGTCTTTGCAATATATTAGCGTCAAAATTAATTTCCCTAATGTGTCAAAAAAAAAAAAAAAAAAAGAAAAAGGAAAAATTCACGTTTTTCATTTGAGACTTAAAGGAAAAATTAACGTTTTTCAATTAAGACTTAAAAAAAAAAAAAAAAATGTGTTTCATTAAGTACTTTCTAATATCATCAAATTTTAAAATTGATGATTAGCAAAATTTTCCTAAAAAATGGAACCAAAAAAGTATTTTTAAAAAGTGCTGCAAAGTCTATGAAAGAAACGACAGTAAATCTATTAAAAAAAAATTAGGATCTTCACTTCATATACATTGGTGACTGTAATGAGTCATTATTTAAAGAGACTTTTGTAATGACGAAATGTCAAGGCAGAAGAAAAAAAAAAAAAAAAAAAAAAAAAGCAATCAAAGTAGGAATGTTAAAAACTTAACGAATTAACAATCTATCAAATTGACAGGCTACCAAATTGACAGGCCACCAAATTAACAGGCCACCAAATCGAAGATTTCTGCTGCCCCTTTTTTTTTTACGTGTTTGATTTGTTCGCACAACAAAATTGATTATCGCCCTCCCCCATCGTAAAATCGCTATACAACTTGGTATGATATCTGTATTTCGAGAATATAATGCCATGTATTTTTTTCTTCTGAGTTTTATCCTATTTTTTTGATCTCATTCTTATGATATCATTTTCGTGATTGCCTTTTTTGTGGCTTCTATATTTTTATCACAATTGCATGAAGATCGATATACATACCCAGCACAAAAGTCCAAATGGAGAGAAAATATCTTTAATAAGATGAACATACAGAGGAAAAAAACACCAAGTTGTTTAAGATCATTTTTTTTTTTTTTTTTTTTTAATTTTACATTATTTTATTTCAGTTTTATTTTACTTTTTTGTCAAATTGATATTAGCAAAACATTAGTGATGGTGAGAAAACATGGATGCATAAATATATGATTTATTTAAATATAATGAAACATAATATAATAAAGATTGGCGCAAAGGATCATCATGTAAAAAGGCATATATTCCTCAGAAAGGTATACATAGAGAGGAGGGGATGGGTGGTATAAATCCCGAAAATACATTTTAAATTTTTTGGATCATGTATATTTAAACTGCTTTTTATTAGTGATAAAATAAAATTAGTAAAAAGGCAAGAAACAAAAAAAAAAAAGTGAAGGACAGAATACACATATTATACACATATACACACATATACACGTATACACATATATACACGTATATACACGTATACACATATATATACATATATATATGCAAAATGGATTCATTGTTGGAAAGCTGTACTCAAAGTAACCTAAGGAATTTAAAAGAAGGCAACATTAAATATGACCATACATTGGATGAAGAAAAGGAGGGGAATGAAAATATAGACACCGATGTATATGACAGTGAAAATAATGAATCATCGAAAAGTTATTTAAAAAAAAAAAGTGTCTCAGGAGAACAAAAAGATTGTAGTAATAACTCAGGTGTAGAAAACGATAAAAAGAAGAATTTAATAAATGAAAGCCCTCTTGATGTCGAAGAAAACCAAAAGAAGTTTGCAAAGGATTCATTAAACACAGAATATTCAGAAGATGAAAATGAAAAAGAAACAAAAGATGATGCAAATGAAAAATATAATAAAGGAGATTATGAAGGGGCAGTTAAAATATGGGAAAGAGGATTGAGGTCCATAAATTATGTTTTATCAAAAAAAGAAGAACTAAACAATGAAAGGTTAGAAGCTTTTCAAAAGTTACAATCCACTTATTGTAGTAATATTGCTCAGGGGTATATGAAATTAAATAAATATTCTGAATGTGTTAAATATTCTTTGTTAGCTCAAGAAAATGATAAAAAAAATGTGAAAATTTATTTTAGATTAGCTAAGGGATATTTTATGTTAGGCGAATTTGACAAAGCAATACAAATCCTGAACGAAGGAATCAAAATTGATAACGATTTTGCTTTGGTTAATTTACTAGCTCTTGTGAAAAGAAAAAAACATCTTCATTTAAAAAAGGAAAAACATATGATGAGACATATTTTTGACAATCTTAAGAACAAGCCTTTGATTAATGACAAGGATTGTACGAATTCATTTTTCAAGCCTGTCTATTCTTTAATATCCGTACTACTCATGTTTGTGTGTGCATTCTTTGCTCGTCTTTCCAGCCTCCTTGTTCGCATCTTTAAAAAATGTAAAATGAAAAGTTCGTAAAAAAGCCAAGACACACACACCAACTGGTGAAAAATGTATATACCTGCAATATATTTATATGTGATGAGACAACGTGTCTAACAAAGTAAAAAATGTACCAAACATGCAAAAATGTCAGTATATGTACATATGTATATGTATGTCCATGTATATACAAATTATTGATATTTTTATGCCGTATTTTTTACACACGCATTCATAAAGTTGCTAATCCTTTTGTAAATTTTTTGTACGATACCTGTTTTTTCATCAACAATCTCACATTTTGTAGTTCATTTTTTTTTTTTTTTTTTTTTTTTTTTTCCTGCATCCTTTAATATTAAAAATATACATGTCCCCCAGTAGGAATGTATATTTCACCTCAAATTCTTCCTTGTTGCATAAACTGAAAAAGTCCATTGCGTTTAAAACCATTTGAAATGTTTGAGTGAAAATACATGGGAAAGAAATAAATTGCGTTTAAATACTGAAGGATCAATAAATTGAAAAGTCATTTAAAAATAAATTTTTGCTTCGCATACAACTGAGTGCCTTTCCCCCAATAAGGCTTTTGTATTATAATTATACATGCACACACACATGTGTATATATGTGTGGATGCATATTTTTTACACATGCTAATATATACAGTAATTTTTCTATTATCTATATATATATACATGTATATACATACACTCATACATACAAATGTGTTCATAAAAAAATTAAAAAGTTGAAAGGGGTGAGGAAAAACATGACGGGGTGAAAAAAAGGGGAAAGACAAAAAACGAAATGTGAATTGTGAAATGCGAATTGTGAAATGCGAAATGTGAAATGCGAATTGTGAAATGCGAAATGTGAAATGCGAAATGTGAAATGCGAAATGTGAAATGCGAAATGTGAAATGCGAAATGTGAAATGCGAAATGTGAAATGCGAAATGTGAAATGCGAAATGTTAAATGCGACAGTAAAACGCGAAAAACAAAAAACAAAAAACAAAAAACAAATAAATTATTTTAAAACACGTTGATGCATCTTTGATGTAATAAGCAAGGGTGACAAAATGAGGAAGGCTTTTTTAGGCATAAAAAAAAAAAAAAATATGAAAAAAAAACGAAATGGACGTATGTATATGCACATATACAAAAATGGGAAATTTTGTTAATCAGCGTGGTTACCTACTTGAATGGGCATGCACATAATATGAGCATATTTATAAGTAATAATTTTAAAAAAATTAACAAAAGATGTGAAAAATCATATATTCGCAGATGATGCTTTGGGATTAATATATTTACATGTGTGCCGCATGTATATATATATATATATATATATACATACATGCATGCGTCTCAACGATCTTCGCATTATAATAAAACATATGAAGCTATAAATATATTTACACAAATAAAAGGACATGTATATGAAGCGTAGTATATTTTCAGCATGCTGCAAAAAAAATATTAGTAATATCGTTATGCCAAATTGTTGTCGGGTCTTTTTTCTCTCAGTTACTGACATCCAACCCCCATATTATCTCCCTAACATAGATCTTGCAAATATGTATACATTATATGTGTGCATAAATCGGTATAGCATATACTAAAAGGAATTGTGTGGGAGGGAAAGTCTATCTATATCAAATATGCAAAACAACTTGAACAAACATATAAAAGTTCATAGAATTTCCTCCTTGTACTCCAACTGAGATCGTTGAAGGATGGGAACCCATTCGTCCTTTCCACGAATGAGTCTCTTAGTATCTGCATCAACAACAAACTTAGGAATGTTTCGGTAGAGTTGCTCAAGAAAGTCATCAGACACATCAGGTCCGAGATTGGATACCAAGTCACGAACCTTCAATTGGAGTTCATGTCTTGTACTTATTAATTCCCTTTCGTTGTCTCTCCAGATATTGATTTTTCCACAAATAACTTTTAAATGTATTTTCATTTGTCTTAGAAGTGTAGGTATTTGAGCAGCATAATTTAAATTGATATAATAACAAATAGGTAATATACACATACTTATAATTACAAATACTATTCTTTTTAACCATGATTGGTACAGATATAAGCTAAATATTAAGCCGTACATTATATTAAAAGTTGGCAATAAAACTAAAAGTACTAACACTTTATAACTAGCCACAACATCACAACCTTGAATTTTTACCGTACTATTTTTCAATGCTGATTCTCTATGTTTTTCTGCTAAATATATGGAGATTGCAACTAAGGGTAACCATAAGAGTGAAAAAGTCATACCAAAAATTACACAAAAAATTAAACTACAAATATGTTCAATGAACTTTAGAGTAGCTGCTGAAGTTGATTGTTTAAGTATCCATACTTCATCATCTTTTATTTTGTTTGCTTTTAATAATTTTTCATAACATTTTAATTCATAACTTAACTGTTCGATTTCTTTTGAATTTCCAAATTTCCAAAACATTTTGCAAAACAATTGTAAATTATTATAAATTTTATTTTTTGATATTGTCATTCTTTCCGGTGTATATAAACTAACACATAATTCTATGCACCTACTTGTCTCATGATCTTTCGAAGTTAACATACAACTCCTCATGCCTTCTTCAATTTTAGCCAGCACTTTAGATATTGTTTCTCTATGATTATTATTATAATCTTTGCATAAATCTTGAGAAATAATTATTGCATTTCCATAAAATAGGGTAACACAGCCTTGTAGCTGATACAGTTTTGAATACGACAAACCTACTGGTATAATCGATACATCTTCCACCCCGTCTGCCAATGCACATAATGTCATAATAGCGACACCAGGTTTTAAAGGTAATAAATTAGTTCTATCGTGGGAACCCCCTTCTGGAAATATACCAATGGTATCCCCATTTTTTAAGCTACTAGTAACTAAATTGTAAACTTCTGTTTGATTTATTTTTGGGATTATTTTAAAAGGAACTCCATTTTTTTTATCTTCACATTCTATATTTATAGAATCTTGTATTGTTAATTCCGTTTCTGATTCTATTTTCGTAACTGGGAATATTTTATTTTGTGTTAATAATTTATCTCCTATCTGTACATCTAATTTAAATCTCGTATTAATTCCTTTAATTTTCTTACCTCCTTTAACCCAACATATGTGTCCTATTCCTGTAAATTTTAAATCTTCAGGTCTCTTTACACTTATACATCCTGTAAGACTTGCTAGTTTCCCTATAACAGCTCTTCTCATAGATTTTTCTGCCACTATAAATTTTACTTGTCTTGGAATATTTGCTACTAACACACATGCATCAATAAATTGATTATTGTGATTTCCCACAAATATAACTGATCCATACAATGGGACATTCTCCGGGTTTATGACATTCACATCTCCAAACAGGGAGCTAACAATTGCTTTGGATAACCATCTTATTAGAAAGTATAAATCTGGCATCCTTAAACTTTGGGGATGGCGAAAATATAAAAAAAAAAAAAAAAAAAAAAGGGATGGGAATGGATGGAAGTTACATATGTGTATTCTCGGGTATGTAAATAAAAATACACAAAGGGGGATGGAAGAATGAAAAAGGCAAAAAAAAAAAAAAAAAAAAAAATTACCAGTGGGTGTGTTTGCTAAATTACATTTAGATGGGGTAATGACAAAAACAGTTTATACTATTTCAGAGAAAGTCGTATATTTTTTAATTCAAAGTAATGTAAAATTTGTTTAAAATGCAACATAAGTATACATATGTAAGTGTATTTTTAAAATGTGAAAAGCATGGAAACTAAAAAATTAACCTGGGTTACTATATGTTAAAAACGATTTAGCTAAAATTATTTAAAAATGAAATATCCATCTCTTAATCACATATATAGGCCAAAATGGGGAAAAAAGTTTAAAAAATTCGCAATGTCAAGCATATTCAAGTCATACGAATTTTCAGGTTAAAAAAAAAAAAAAAGAAAAAAAACTCGTATATTTATATACACTTGTAATAGCACATATACGTATTTGCCTCATATAGTAATGTAAATGAAAAGTGGTAATAACAGCACATGACAGAAAAAAACAAAATAAACAAAGAAAAACATGAAATAACAAAAAAAAAAAAAAAACAATATTCCTACATGTATGTGCACAAGTAAAAGGTACAGAATAAATTAAAAAGCACGATAATCAACTGTATTAAAGCTTTTTACTCGTGTGTAATTTCTGAAATACCCTCCTCAGCTCACTTGATCATGAGTTATTTTTTCTCTTAAACATGTTGCATCACATCATAAACTATTTGGCACTACTACTAATAAATGTCCTATTTAACACTTTTGTAGTTTTACGAAGGGTTTGGGTATAAAGTTAGTTATTGTGAAAAAATATATACAAAACACATAGAACCATAATATATATATATGTGTAAACATAAGAACAGCTTCTCTTTTTTTTCAAAACCTTTTGGGAACCCACACAACCAGCTCAAGCAATTAAACAAGGTAAGCCTTTTCCTTCGTTCCAAATTCTGTGTTCATGTGGACAGGATTATACCAAAATACACTACAATAAATTATGTTGTTACAGACTACATTATGCATTGCTTGGTACCCCTTATTATATATTCCCTTATTGATACACATCTGTTTATTTTGGATTATAAACTCAAAAAGGGGAGGATGGGGGAAAAATTTAGAAAAAATTCTAATGAGTTAGTAAATTAAAATAAAATAATTTAAAAAAAAAAAAAAAAAAAAAAAAAAATATTTAGACGAATTTATGTTCTCCATAGGAAATTGCAAAAACACAAAATAACACGAATCCCTATTTTTGTGAGTATTCTAAAACGTGAGAAAAAACAATATTAGAGGAATGGATTTTATTATTTTATTTTTTTTTTTTTTTAACATGTTCATATACGTTTCCTGGCCTTTTGTTGGCCTTTATATATGCAACATGTAGTATTAATCTAATAACATTTAAAAAAAAAGAAAAGTAGTGATATATTTAATGATTATGTTAAGGTGAAACAATGCGTAGATTAAGCATTGATGTTTATTCTTAAATATAAACCAAATATACATTTTTCACGTTCACGTGTTCTTTTAACCAATTATATGTAGATATTCTCCAACATAAAACTTGGGAATGCTAATAATTGTATAAAATGTCCATTGTAAAAGAAAACAGCTTACATTAAATACATTTTCTTTAATGCATACGCCTCTTTATATAAATTGATAATAAATATTTCATAATTATTCCAAAAAAAAAAAAAAAAGGGTTGTTATTTCAATTTATGAAAGAAAAAAGAAAAGAAAAAATTGATATTGTGTAGCAAAATTATATGTAATAATTCTGTAAAAAAAGGGAGACAGTAAAAACAAACAATGGTACGTATGTACATGCATAATCACATAAAAACTATAACTGTACTAATTAAATTAGTTTAATATTAACTTAATGTGCAATAATTGATGAATACTTATTTTATTTTTAATAAAGCTTCTTATACACAACTTTAGTTTTCTTCTTTTCTGTTTTATCTGCCTTTTCTGAAGGATTTGCTCCTCCAAACTAAGATGGAAGAGAAAAGAAGGAAAGAAAAAAAAAAGACATAAGAGATAAGAGAAATGATACATCAACAAGCTGAATGTAATGAAGTACATTGAAACAACTTTGTAAAAACATGTTTATATTCGTATGTCAGCAAAAATGTGCAGACAGAAATACATGAAATTCATTCTCGTTAGGGTATAGTAATATATATACTCCTTAATTTTCTATTTATAATTCAACAAACAAGTTACCGGTGAACCCAGAAGATACTTGAAAATAAAATTAAGTGTTTTAAATGCTGCATATATGGGTATAATTATATATATGTAAAAAAATTTAAAAGAATAAAACAAGCCTAAGTTAATGACAAAGGATAAAATCAGCACATCTGTGTAGTACCTAGGGAAAAGGGGAGATAGAAAAAAAATAAAAGTTCGAGCACATATACATATGTTTACATTCTTGTTATAACTACAAATGTACTTTTAATTTTTTTGTGATTCCATTAAAATGTAGCTGTCTGAACGGAGGCTTTTTAATGCTGCAATCCCATATTGATCTGTTTCTCTACGCTTGGAAAAATCATTCTATTCATTTCTATAATCATTTTTTCAGAAATTTTAATTTATCTTATTTTTTTCTTACGTAAAATTTAGCCCATTCGTCAAACCATAGTGTATATTTTTTATCGAGTAGTAATAGCAAAAAAATAGCAATCCGTGTAAAAAAAAGACATTTCTTGTAATTGTATTATATCTGAAATAAAGTGTGAATATAATATAAATCAACTGAGGAAAAAAAGGGGGGGGGGGAAAAAAAAAGAAAAAAGAAAATTAATAAAATTCTGAAAATGAATGAAACCATAGAAATACGTAGATATCTATCTGTGGAACTAGCTGTTATTATTGAAGTGTGAAAAAATCGATTATTTCCCAATTCCTTTTTTTTTTTGTGCTCGTTTCTATGTGTATCTTTTTTCATACCGAAAAAATGGTAAAAAATGGGGTAGCATAAACAATGAAGGAGCTCGCTTTTTTTAATCTTTTTTTCTCAGATTGTCCAGCCATTCTTTCTTCTGCTTTGTTTTCAATTTTTTCGATTTTTTTTTTTTTTTTAATTTTATTATCTTTTTGTACACTTCTCCTCTGTTCTGTATTATTTCCTTTTAATAGAACTTCTTTTCAATTCAACACGCCTTATTTCTTTTTAGGCTGCTTTTATTAAAATGTACAAAACGCTATAATAAAGAAAATAATAGTAACACGTATGTTCTTGCTTAAGTTTTCACTAAAAAAAATAAAATAATAAAAAAAGCACAGAATATCACCTAATGTTTATATATATTATCAACATTTTGTTTTTTTTTTTCTTTTTTGTAAAAAATAATGTGTTTTCATTATTATATCAAAATGTCGCATGAACAAAAAAAAAAAAAAATTGACCAAATCATATGCTAACATAAAAGTTGGTATAAAGTATAAAGGTAATGGGATTATTTATTGAACCTTAAGAGAAAAAGAAATATAATCATTATTTTGTGAATCTAAAAATATCACACATGTATTCTATTTTAAAAGATTTCAACTAAAAATAGTTATATTTATTCTGTGCATATAGTGTATACATAACATATACTTTGCACATTTGCGTATATATACAATTTGGTACCATTTAAGCGTATGTCAATTATTTATTTATTTATTTTTTTTTTTTATAGTCTCTTAATATATTTAATATTTTAGCTTAGTTTAAAATCGTTATACATGTCTTATTAAAAAATGTAGAGGCAATAAGCATATGCAAAAAAAAAAAAAAAAAAAAAAAAAAAATGTGTAAAAATATGTACAAAATATTAATATGAGGGGTAAAAATATGCAAATTTTCTTTTTATCATCCTGGTGTATATGAAAGAAAAAATAATGAATGTGTAAAATAAATGTACAGGTTAAAACAATTCCCGGGGAATTGATATATTTTTATATATGCATGCAAAAGTGTTCAACTGTATTAAACTACATTCAACTGTGTTAAACTGTTTTTGGGGGGGTGGGGGTTAAAGGATACGTAGGTCGTTTCACAAACGAATTTAGTCCGTAATTCTCTGCTATGGTTCTGCTTGGTATGGTTTCATTTTCATTTTACGCATGCTTAAAATAAGGTACGTGAATGATGATCTATACACAACCTGGGGATTTATTCATGCCTGTATGTACTTGTGTATGTATATATTCCCTGTTCATATGCATAATATACAGATATCTATGCACATGTTTATATATATATATATATATATATATACGTATAAACATATATATATTAAAAAGTTCGTATGTCTAAAAATTAGGTGTAAAACGTGTGATATATATATGCACGAAACTGACAGTGGAGATGCATATTTTCTTCTTCAGCTTCATTGAAGAAACAGAGGAAATAAGCCCTAATTCCATGTGAATATGTAAAGTAGTATTTGTGCTTTTCAATAAGCCCATGCATACGTTACATGAGATTTTCGTGAATCCACGATTTTTACATATCCTAATTTATATCTCTGCTTATAAATGGGATATCGTAAGGGATCCCTAATGCAACATGCGTTGCGTTGGGAAGTAACAGGGGGGGGGGGGTACTGGGAAGGCCTTTTACATATTATATATATATATATATATATATATATATATGTATATATTTACACATATGTATGAGGAAATATATGTGCCGCTCTCATACAATTGACGAGCTCACGTTTATGTGCAACACTAATATGTAATGCGTACTAACGCTTCTTTATCCTTATGTTAGGACTTTGAAAAATATTTCAAAAAATTTCTTTTTTTTTTTTTGAATACAGTAAAATCTCCCCCTCCATCAGAACCGTCTTCTTCATTCTTTGTCTGCTCATTTTCTGTTAAATCTTTTCCGTTTGTCATTTTTTCCTTCTCGTTCGTATGGTTATGATTCTCCTTCCCGTTTGAGTCGATATCTGAAACATCACTTTCCTTTTCTTTCTCTGCCCATGTGTTGTCATCTGCGTGATTTACATCATACTTTTTCTTTACATCTGAATCTTCTCCTGCACCGTTCAAATCATTCCCTTTTTCATCAGAATCATTTATTTCATATTCATTATCTTCCTTATCTCTTCTTTTTTCTTGCTCGCTTTTTCCATTTCTTTCGCTTTTTTTATAGTCTTTATCCAATTTATCATCTCGATCATTTCGATAACCCTTTTCTTTTTTATAATCATCGTCTCCTCTTCTGTATTCTCTATCTCTATCCCTATCTCTTCTATATTCTCTGTCTCTATCCCTATCTCTTTCTTTATCTTTATCCCTTCGATATTCTCTATCTCTTTCTCTGTCTCTATCTCTATCCCTTCTATATTCCTTTTCTTTTCGATATTCTCTATCTCTATTTCTAGATCTGTCCCTTTCTCTATCCTTAGACCTATCTCTCCTGTACTCCTTTTCTTTTTTGTATTTTCTGTCCCTATCTCTTTCTCGATCTCTGTCCCTATCTCTTTCTCGGTCTCTGTCCCTATCTCTTTCTCGGTCTCTCTCCCTATCTCTTTCTCGGTCTCTCTCCCTATCTCTATCTCTTTCTTTATCCCTGCTTGACCAATCTCTTCTTTCCCTTCTCTCTGATCTATCTCTATGGGAACTGTCATCTTGCCCATCGTCTAGTCTCTTATAATTCTCATCGTCATATTGTGAACCTGTTTTATAACTTCTTCTCCATGTAAATTCATCTTCATATGAAGATTTTCTATAATGCTTATCTCCACTTTTTGATTCTTCTTTTTTCCTTAACAATTGTTGCTCAATTTCTAAATCTCTTTCCCTTTGAATTCTACTTATTTCATCAAGCCTTTTTCTATGTGCTTCTTCTTTTTTTTTCTTTTCCATTTCTTCTTTCATTAATCTTTCTTCTTCTTCCTCTCTTCTTTTTCTTTCTTCTTCGGCTTTCAATTTTCTTAAATGTTGTTCTCTCCTATCCTTAGCTCTTTGTATTTTTTCATCTTTCAATAATTGATGTAAACGATCTTTTTGATCTTTCAGATTTTTTTCAAATTCCACAATTCTTTCTTTCACCTCATTTTTGGTAAATTCTTCTATGTCATTGGAGAATTTCACATATTCTTCTTTTTCTCTAAGTGCTGCTTCAAAATCAGCTTTTTGTTCTTCTTCTGCTGCTTTCTGTTCTTGTAATAAAATTTCAGTATCTTCTTGGAAAATTAGGGCTATCCATTTATTCATATGACTAAGTTCAACTTGTCTTAATGCTCTAAAATAATGATCAACTTTTTTATATTCCATCTTTCTAATTTTTATAATTTCATTCTTTTCATTTAGACGTAATTTTTCTTGTGCCTCTTCAATATCTTCAAAATCTACATAACCATTTAGTATATCTTCAATGGTAATTTCATCTAAATATTTTCCTTTCATTAAAATTTTGGCTGTATTGTTTGTACATAATTTTTTAATTTCTTTTAACATTTGTTCAGCTGCTTCTGTTTTTTTTTTATTCTTTTCTTCTTTAATTCTTAATTTTTCTCCCTTTTTGGCTAGCTCTTCTCGTTTTTCCTTTTCTAACTTTTCTTCTAACAATTTCTTCTCCATCTTCATCTTTAGTTGCGCTTGTTCTAATTCCTTTTGTTTCCTTAGCATCTCTTTTCTCTTCTTATTATTTTCTTCACTTAATAATTGGAATTTATAATGTTCTTCATCAATTTTATCGTATAACTTCTTTAGTAATTTTTCATCTTCAATTGGTTTATCTTCAAAAATCTCATTTTCAATGATATCTTCAACATTAGCAGTGTCATAATTCAAAATTTTATGATGACCTCTATCTAATAAATCAAATTCTTTTTCATATGTTAACAGTTTCATATGTAAATGTTCCACTTCATTTTCGACGCAAATTGCTTCGTTTATCATTTTCAACCCCGTGTGCAATTCGTTGTATAAATTTGTAAGTGATTCTTTAATTAATTTGCTACTGTTCGTATTTTCCTTATCTTCAAAATAAATAGCTCTTTTTATCAAATCGATTCTCATTTCTAATTCCTTTTGATAAACCAAGTCTACTAACATAGTTTCAGCTTCATTCCATGTGATAAATGATTCTGGGCATATATTCTTAATAAAATAATCAATAGAGATGTAGCTATAAACCTTGGATAGTTGTAAAATTAATTTATGGAAAATAACTTCTTTAATTTTACTAATATATACTTTATGTTCTGTGACTTCTAACTCCTTTAGCAATGTATCACATTCTAAACATAAGCTTAAGGGAGTAAACTGATTTTCTATTAAGGAATATAACTTCTGTACATTTTCATCTGCATAATTAAGTATATTTCTCACTTTTAATCCGTTTTTTAATGATTCTTTTATTGGTACACTATTATGACCTAATAGTTGTGACATTTTTTTATGTGCTTCAAATGTTTTTGCATAATCTTCATTTTTCTTTTTATTTCCAATTAAAGGAATGGATAGAACAGCTAAAACGGCCTTTGTACACATGAAGCCTTTCTCCTTTTCAGATAAATGTCTGCTATAATTTAGAATGTGAAAACAATACTTTAACCATGCTAAGCCATGAAATAATTCACTTTCATATACAAATAAAATATCTGCCATTCTTTGATAAAATATTGCAATCCAGCTTTTTAAATTTTCTCTAGATTTATTTAATGCGTAATTTGCATTTCCACTACTTTCGCTTGCATGCACAACAACTGTTTGAATTCCTTTCCCTTTGCTATCTTTTGTTTCATCATGCCCTTTTCCTTTTCCTTCCTCTGCTACAGATTCTTCCGTTTCCATTTTGGATGATTCCGCCTCTCCTGTGTTTTCACCTTTTCTCTTATTGCTCGTCTTATTATCTTTTTCACCTTCTTTTTCACCCTCTTTTTCATCGTCCTTTTGACCGTCTTTGTCTTCACCCTTTTTCTTCTCCTCCTCCTCATTAGAAGTGTTATTTTTATCCCCCTTTGTAACATTTTCAACAATAGGTGAGACCTCAGGTTCTACATGATTGGCCCTTAAGGATCTATAAAAATAATCATGCATATTTAAATTGTATATATCCTCAGCAATGTTTGATGCCTCCTTCCACATACCAAGTTCACAAGCTGTTTCCAACTGAATTATTTTGGTTTCTAAATGATATTCAATTTTAAGTAACGACTGATATTCCGGTTTATGTTTTCCCCTTAATATTAAATTGTAATGATTTCTTAATAAGTCACTTAATTTTTTAAATTCTGTTAATCTTTTATTTTCCTTGCAAAAAATTAAAGCTTTTTTTGCAGTCTCATGATATGCTTTTTCTAATTTTGGAGTTGCTCTTAATATTTCTAAAATCATCTTGTACGTTTCCATACATATCCTGAACGAATTTTGTAATTTCCTTTCATACTTTCCAGTTATTTCTATATCCAATGTAGAAATTAAAATTTTCTCCGTAAAATCTACATTACTCTCTTCTTGTTCTATTTTTTCTTTATTTAAAATCATATTTTCCTTGGCTAATCTTACTTTTTCCTCAGCTTTATCTCTAAAATCTGTGATCACTTTTCCTAACGATGCAATATTTCCATGCTGACATATAATTCTATACTGATGAAGTCCATCCTTCACTAAATTTAATTTCTCTAGGTATAAACAAAATTCAATATACCTTAGCATAATTTGTTCTTGTAATATATGCCATCCTTGCAACCTAAATGTTCTATGGCCTATGGCTGCGTGAAGAATTTGAAGGGCATCTTCATTCTGTCCTATAAATTGCAATTCTTCTGCTCTCTTCAGAGCGTTTTCTGGTTTTTGGAACGTCTGCATATTTTTTTATGCATATACATAAATGTAGGTGTAAAAACAGATAATGATGCAAAGATGCTGCACCTATGAAATAACACTAACGCACTCTTCAACCCCTTGACACAAGATTTATCTTTTTTTATGAATGAGAAAATACGTTATACTTTTCTTACACATTAAAACTGTCTTTCTTCGTTCGTTCGTTTGTTCGATAATTTGTATATTTCCGTTCTGTTTTTTTTTTTTTTAATCTACATTTATTTTCTACCCCTAGGAAGTATATAGTAAAATCACCAATAATGGTATAATGGAAGTGTTTTCCAATACATAAGCATATGTTTTACTGTCATGTATCCTCAAAAGGGTAAAATAATATATCTTAAAAAATTATATATATAGCGAAATAAAGTGTGTAATGTGTGGATGGATAGTGGGGGAAAAAAAAAAAAAAAATTGCCGATTAAAGATCATACAAAATATATGATACATTCATATATATACTTCTCATCTATACATATACACAAGTTTTCTTTTGTACTTGTATCTAGTTTTCTTTTTATAATGAATTATAGATAAATGAAAATTGACTTATTACATTGTGTGCAAAAACATAAACATATATATGTTTGTCCTCACAGATGTGGGTTTGCATATAATTTAAATAAAATAAGTAACACGTGGTTGGACGTTTTAACAGCAAAATGATCATTCATGTTTGTTGTTGTGTGTTTCCCCTAAGTGTTCTTTTTTTTTTTTTTTTAATTCGACATGAACATTCGTGCATTTTTGTATTTATGTATTTATGCCTATCTTAATATGTAACATTTATAAAAACTCAAATAGTTATAGGGTAATAATCGTAAGCACAATTAAAACTTGATATTTAGCAAGTGAACTTAAGCTTTTGTGTGCAGGATAAAAACTGTATCCCCCTCAAAATATAAACAGAATAAATTAGGAAAAACACCTCATGAGTTTTATGTGCCTAACAAAAAGTACATTTTTTATTCACATGAATGTGCATAATGTTGTAAAAAGGAAAAGTTATATATATATATATATATATATACGTATGCATATGTATGTTATATAAATTTTTTTTTTTTCTTCTTTTTCTTGATTTCAACTTTTTTCGTGACTTGCCATAATGGTTATTGTAAAATATATATACATATGTACCTTGTCATAGAAACACTATTTTGGCGTACATGAAAATTGTTTTTTTAAATGAAAAATAAAAAAAACGAACATGAAAATAAGAACAAAAAAATCTGAATTTGAAAATTTTAGCCAAGCTGTAATATAATCCCCCCAAAAAAAAATGTAAAATATAACAATGTTGTGTCAAGTAATTTTTTTTTTATGCTACCTCAGTTTATACTACAAGCTGACGAGCTTTCATTTAAATGTGCTTTTTTCAAATATTATATATATATATATATATATATATATATATATATAATATTATATTTTTTTTTCAGCCTTAAATGAGTTTATATGTACATATATGTAACGTTTGCGTGTATAACTGCATACGTCAGGATTAATGCTACATGCGTGCATTTATGTAGCATTCCCATCCGACTTTAATAGGCAAATTAGGAGATTATCATATAGAAGATAAAAGTTGAATACACAATTTTTTTTTTTTTTTTTTTTTTTTTTTTTTTTAAATGCATTTTAAATATCTACATATGTCATAACAGCAACTTGGGGAAGATTATGCGTTTTTTATTGATAGTTGGTTATATATGCACGTGTAAAATGTAGCTTCATTATTTTTCTTTTTCCCCCCTTATTTGTATTAGAGGAAATAATTCCGTAATATAAGGGTCAAGAAAATCTATGACAATATTTTAAGAATAATATGAGGCTATGAAGTGTGAAAAAAGAGAGTCCAAAAGTCATGTATAAATTTTGTATGTAATAACAAAAAGCCGCACATTTCGCAAATGTATATTAAACTTACATGTACATATGCGTAATATATGCTTTAATATTTAGGTGGAGGAAAATATTTAAAATACCGAGAAATAAAAAAATATGATCTTTAAAAGTTCCACACTTTAAGCACTAGTATGTGGGGGGATATTTATATGTTACCAAAACAAATGGTCGTCGAGAAAAAATGCACGTGGATGACGTTATATAAATGTTACATATTAATATATATAAATACCTCCCTAAGGCTCCCTCCTCTCCTTTTAAAATGAAGCGCACCTTTTTTGCGTATTTGCGTATTTCATTTTTAAATGCTAAACGCATTATTATTGGGTAATAAACGAGTAAGAAAAATAAATAATACTTCGTGGGAGTTTTAAAAGCTTTATATCTGAAAAAAAAAAAATAGTTATTCAATTTGCCTTGTGCTATGCAAGCACATTTTTCACACAGTTGTTATTTATTTTATTTTATTATTTTTTTTTTACTTAAGCTCTTTTGTCAATATCAAAAAGGAAAAAAAAAAAGAAAAAAAAAAGGTGTGTTTAATTACGTAGAAAAGTAGTGATGGGCGTTCGACTTCTTACCTTCTTTTTTTCCCGTATCTCTTTCCTTTTAAACAGATTTTTTTTATGGGGTAACACAAATGAGAGAAACTTTGATTTTAATCAATCCATCACCACGCTCAATCGGTTACTGGAAAATATAAAGTTTAGCATATTTTTGTATCAATATATATATATATATATATATATATATATACTGAATCGAATATAATTATAATGTGACACTTTTTCCACCCCCCC
>NW_021628939.1:1451870-1557576 GCF_002157705.1 Plasmodium gonderi
AAAGGGGTTCTTGAAAAAAAAAAGTTTAACATATTTTTTTTTTAATAAATATTAATATATATAAATTTTTAAATACTGAATCGAAAATAATTATAATGGACACTTTTTCCCCCCCCCCCCCCCCCCAAGAAATGGGGAAAAAAATATCCCCACTCTATATTTATTATCATCATCAAAATGTTTGGTTCATGTGGTGGTAAAAAAATATTTTCAACACATGTATAGTTTTACAATTTTTTTATATTGTTTTATTTTATTTTGTTTTTAATATATTTACCCTTTTTTTGAATGCTTTGAACGACTAATAACATTTTTACATAAAATGTGCTTTCCCCCATTTTTTTATTATAAAAAAACATAAATTAAAAGGTAAAAAAAGCTTATTTCATTTTACAGCAGAGATTTACATTCTAAGCAGCTCCATCCATACAACACACTTTTAGTTTGTGCCGAATTTTTAGATAAAAATATAAGAAGAATGAGAAAAATACGAATAAATGACAGAACAGAAACAGCTTCTCTTCCCAGAATGGCCATTCTTATGTGTCCTTAAAAAAAAATAAGTAAATATATGAACCAAAATTCTTACACCATTCTTCCATGGTATATGCGTATTAAAAACAGTAGTGAAATGCAACTCTATTTTGAATTCAGTATATATTTCAAATAAAGATTGGTATTCATATATAATAAAAGCATATATTTGTAAAGGGAGTAGTGGTGGTGGTATCTCCATATTAATTTGACGAATTCATATATATGGTATGCAGTATTGTTAATTTAATTTATTTTTTAACGTGAAAAGGGTAGTCTAGAACAGCATACAATGCACTGAATGGAATAAATAGTGATATAACAATATAAGAGTTGCTAAAATAAAAGTAATCATTTTAAAATTTTGAATAAATACGTTTACAATATATATTTACTAATTACGCATAGAATATTCACCCCATTTTGTGAAACTAAAAGAACGACGATTCAGTTTTACGGTACGTTTTTATCTACATCCATATAGGGTTAAAAAAAAAAAAAAGAAAAAAAAGGCAAATAACATTTTGTTTTAAATTCCTTTTGAATTAACCCTTTTACACTTTCGTAAACGCTACACACACACATACACACAAATGATTGACAATGTGTTGTAAATTTTTATACAATACAGGAATTAATGGTCTTCTCCATATATATTTATACGTATGTCACATATACGAACAGTAAAAAAAAAAAAAAAAAAAGGGCTTACATTATCACAGCATATTTTATATAATATAAAGGGCGGTGTATCCTCTTTTTTGTGTGCATATAATTGAATGCTTTTACATAATTCCACTCATAACCCAAGGGATTTAATAGGATGAACACTTAATAAAATATTATGTACACATATATATATGTACATTTTTATGTTCTTCCACAGGAATTTTACTCATCATGTTTTTGTCACTTTTCCACATAAAGAAATAATTAATCACGCAAAATATAAAAAGTTTCCGTTTTGGAATAAAATAACGTTGTGAAATGGTAAAAGGATAAGTTAAAAATGCGAAGCCCACCTGCATGAATATCTTAAAAACCTTTGAATCAAATCGTAAATTTTTTCCAGTGGTTTCACATTTTAATGAGCTCGAAATCGCTCATTTTCTCAAGTATATTTGTGTTAATAACTTTTATGTGGGCGTATAATTTTTTCAAATAAAAAACAAAAAAAACACACATGTGACACGCAATGCACAACTGTTGATCCACGGTTTTTTTTTTTTCATTTAATTACTTTTTTACTTATTTACTTATTTTGTTTAATTCTTTGATTAGTTCTTTACTTAATTCTTTGCTTAATTATTTGTTTTCCATTTTTTTTTTTTCTTTTATCTTTTTATTTTATTTTTTTTTTTTTAAACACCAATTTAAAGTTGAGATAATTGTGGTACCCACACATTTTTAATAATTTTCCTTTGTGCAACTTTTTTTTTTTTTTTTTTTTTTTGTGGAATAATTCTCATATTATAAGCATATTTAAGCAACCTTTTCACAAAAGGAATAAAAAATATTTTACAATTTGACACATGCTCATGGACTCGTACTTATATATTTATATTACAACAATGCATTCTCTCCTTTTTAAGTGAAGAAAAAAAAAAAAAAAAAAAAAAAATGACAAGTGTGACGCATGTTGTAGGAATAGCAAATACAATACGCATGCCAAGGGCCACCGGAGCTTGGAGAACAGCAAGGAACCTAGGAACTGTAGGGAAAATGTTCCCTAAACGATCATTTATTCATTATAATAACAGATCATGGAAATTTTCAAATAAACGGCTATTTTCATTAACAGCAGAAAATCCAGACACGTTGCAAGAAACAGGGAAGAATAACGCATTTGTGAAAAACAATCCCGAGTATACGGGAAAAAATGTGCAAGAAAATGAACTGAAGAAATTTTCCATATTTCGATATAATCCACAGAATAATAAAAGACCCAAGATGGAAACATTTGAAGTAGATATAGATACCTGCGGACCTATGGTTTTAGATGTATTGATTAAAATAAAAGATGAAATAGATTCTACTCTATCT
Source organism: Plasmodium gonderi (assembly GCF_002157705.1). Taxonomy (NCBI): domain Eukaryota; phylum Apicomplexa; class Aconoidasida; order Haemosporida; family Plasmodiidae; genus Plasmodium; species Plasmodium gonderi. The sequence continues at coordinate 1,454,448 of NW_021628939.1, forward strand.
TTTAGGAGAAGTTGTCGTGAAGGTATATGTGGCAGTTGCGCTATGAATATAAATGGAAAAAATGGATTGGCTTGCTTAACTGAAGTAAATAAAGATAAAAAGGAAATCACAGAAATTCATCCTCTACCAAATTTATATATTATAAAAGACCTAGTACCAGACTTAACAAATTTTTACAATCAATACAAATCAATTGATCCATGGTTAAAAAGAAAAACAAAGAAGGAAAAAGGACAAAAAGAATTTCATCAATCCATTGAGGATAGAAAAAAAATAGATGGTTTATATGAATGTATTATGTGTGCATCCTGTTCCACGTCATGTCCATCTTATTGGTGGAACCCAGAATATTATTTAGGCCCAGCAACATTAATGCAAGCCTATAGATGGATTGTTGATAGTAGGGATGAATACACAAAAGAGCGTCTAATGGAAATTAATGACACTATGAAGTTGTACAGATGTCATGGCATTATGAATTGTACCGTATGTTGTCCGAAAGGTTTGGACCCAGCTAAAGCCATTAGAAATATGAAAGAGTTAGTTCAGGAAAATTTTTCCAAAGAGAATATAAAATCACATTCGAATTATGTGAAGGAAAAGATGGAAAAAACCAAGTAGCTAGAGAACATTTTAACTGAATATCTGTTCGTCGTCCTAATTACATTATATATTAGGGAAAACCTGTAAATTAAGATTTGTATATTCGTTTTATCCATTTTTTTTTTTTTTTTTTTTTTTATGTGCACGTCATACTTGACATGCAATAAATGTGTGCTTATTTACCTATTTATTTGCTTTCTATTATTTTTTATTATTTTATTTTATTTTTTTTTTTTTTTTACGAATGTTTTTTTATGTTAAGATGGATAAATAATAAGATATGTTTTTATTTTTACCACACCTTTTTGTGGATTATTTTTAGTTTAAATGATATATCAATAATACAGTCAAAAATGCAATTATACAATATACATATTTCTTAAATACCTACAATAATATTTATTTTTAATTTTTTTTTTTTTTTTTTTTTTAAACTATAAAAATACAACTTTTCAGGGTTAGCAAACTGTGTAAGAATAACACAGTATCAACGCTTCACATATCCTTTTTTTTTTATTGTTTTGATATAAATGAACCATACGATCAGAAAAAAAAAAGAAAAAAAAAAAATATACAAAATTATAATATACACCCAACATGTAAAAGAATAAATGTAAATATTTTCACATGGATTATTTTTTTAACTTTAATCGTGTATAAAAAATGTTTTTCCTATGAAAGAACAAATCCTATTACTTTTGCTTTTCCTTTTTCACAAAAATTTGTATTTATTTTGTACACTCTGTTGTGTTGTGATATGTTTTTTTTAATTAATTCCCTTGTATTAAAAAAAAAAAAAAAAAAAAAAAAAAAAAAAAAAAAAAAAAAAAAAAAAAAAAAAAAAAAAAAAAGGCAAAAATGAATCGGTATTAAACCACGTAAATATATATATTATATATATATGCACATGATAGTAACAAGATACACATATGTAAGAATATAAGTTCGTGCATTCTTATTATATGCATATAGCATTGAGACTTAAAAAAAAAAAAAAAAAAAAAAAAAAAACTGGTAAAAATAGGAAGGTTAATTTCCTCATTTTTACAAACCATAGAAATGTACAAAATTGGTGAATTTACACATGGAAAATTCAGTAATATCAAGGGAGCTAAAAAAACAATGGGCATAAAAGAATACTGCCTCAAAAAAAATAAAATAATAAAATAACTACATATTTATGTATGTATTGTTATATATATACACGTTAAACAAAATAAACTCTTTCACCCTTATCATCAAAGAATAATCTTTCTTACGTATGCACACAATGTGTACAAACATTCTTTATCTTATCAGAATAAAAAAAAAAAAAATAATAATAAATGAAATATATATGCAGGTACGTACATAAAATAAAATTTAAAAATAATAAATATGCTCTCACATCTTTTAGTTTTCTTAGTAAAAATGGAGAACTTGTACGCTGTTAACTTGCACAGGGTTTTCTTTTTGTGCAATTTTGCATTAATTCACACTAGTGTGATATATATATATATATATATAATAACATTTGCGTACGCATTAACATTCAATACAGTGTTTAGTACATTGCATCTGCATACATGTACACCAGGCAAAAAGAATGTTAGAACTGATGAAATAAATTGTATAATGCTTTATTTTCGGTTTAACCTTTCATCAAGGGCTTTTTGTGCTATGTGTATACACTGCATTATTGATCCAAATGTATTATTCTATTTAACAATACTATAACATTTTTTTGGATAACAAACATTTAGGACACTTCATTGTTATATAAATTAAAAACACAAACATCTTTTGCCATTAATACATTAGTCCACCACCACGCCCATTTAATTTGCCGGCATATTAGTTGCTTTATAAAAAAAAGAATAGAATAAAATAATAAATTGATAAAATTGATGCACTAGTCCTTTTTCTACAAATTGAAAACTATATTTTCTTCAACATCATATATATGTATATGCATATAGTACATATATATATATATATATATATGAAAATGAAAACTCCCTCTGGCATATTTTATCTTCCTTCACAGTGGTGGAAAATTCAATACATATGTAATATATTTTGTTGCAAATTTTTTATATCGTTTCAACCCACATAATTGCAATATATTTTATTATTATATTGTTATATTTTTAAACTTTTTAATTTAATTATTTACTTTTATACCTTTTCTTTCCCTCCTTCATTTTACTTTGAACCATACACATGGGGTTTTTTCTCCATTCGACAAAATGTTATAAAATTATTTATATAAAAATCCAGAATAAATAATCAGGTCGTTAAGTATATATATACACAGCACACTACTAGAATGCATCATCTTCATCCATAATAACATAAAGATATAACGACATTTATTAGTAGGTGTGCTTTACATAATGTTCATGTATTATAATTTTTTTTTTTTTTTTTTTTTTTTTTTTTCTCTCCTACAAGAGTATAATACTTGCACAGTGATCATGAAAGCTTTTCAACATTTGTGTTTTCTTTTTTATTATCATTTGTCTTCTTCTGTTATTTTTTTTCTTCTGAATGGGTTTATATTTTTGCATCATACCCTTCAGCTATCAACTCCTTTTTGTTTAATGGCACATTTGCCTGATGCTGTGTCAGGATTGCCTGCTGAATGACTTGTCCCTTCCACTCTGGCCAAGCAGTTCCCGAATTTTTGAGATTTTTTTTGGAATTCTTTGATCCATCCATAGATGCTAAAATGTCAGAATGCATTCCTCCTCCCATGGCAGCTCGAAATTGTATATTTTTTTTATTTTCATCTATTGGTTTGTACTGTGGTATGGGTTTCCTTCTATTATTATCAAAATATTTATTTGTAACTATTTCTTTTTTCCTTTCATTTGATGATAACTGTTTTCTTGATTTTTTTTTATCATAAGAATCTGAATCCATATCCGAATCACTATCTTCTGTTTCGCTATCATCACTTGAAGTAGAATACGTGGATGAATCAGACGAATTCGATGAAGAAGAATCAGATGAGTTCGATGAAGATGACAAGTATCTATTTGTTCTTCTTTTATCAAAATGGGGATTATTACTATTATTATTATTACTAAGGCTATTGATGTTATTTAAATAATTCTTATTGTTCATATTTTTTATTGGCATTTTTCCTTTCGGTATATTACAATTTGGCATATGATCTGATGGTATTAAAGATGCTTTATATTGTTCCAAATTAATTCTACCCATATGATTAATATATAGAAATATTCTTTTCTGTTTTTCAATTGACAATAAATCAGTATCAAATGTGAAGAACCTATCAAACATATGATTCTCTGCTAGTATACCCAAATCATCTTGGATAATTTCTAATGCTGCTCTTCTTTGATTTGGCGCCAATCTCCTTAAATTTTTAAAAAGTAAATTAACTTGGTAATTATTTAATCCTTTGTCGTTTGCTCCAATTTTTTGAATTCCTGGAGGTTCAGGTATGGTTCCTACGCTCGGTGGTTCGAATTCTATATTATTATTATTATTATTGTTGTTGTTCATGTTCATTTTACTATTACCTTTATTATTTCCTAAATTAAAACAATTATCTTTTTTATTATTCATAAATTTATCACGCGCATTTTTAGATGGCATAGAGGAAAGTTGCTTATTCATCCTGTTAAGCTTAGTGTCAGCTCCTCCTCCTCCTGCTGGTCCTTTTCTATTATGCGCTCCATACATATGATTCGACCCTGTCATATTGTGGAATGATGATGCATTACTTCCAGCACCTCCTCCACCATGCATCATCATGTTTTTCTTTTTTACTGAATATGCATTACTTGAACTATTATTCTTATTATATCTTTTGTTATTATGGTATTCATCTGAACTAATTTCTTCACTGGAACTTCCAGTGTAGCTACTACTAGTAGTATTGTTATTATTCTCATCATAATCATATTTTTCTGCCAAAATTTCATTATATTTATTCATATCTAAGAACATAGAATTAGTACCTTTTGTACATTCGTGGAGAATATTCTTCATTTCTGTGTTTTGCTTAACCAATTTATCAAACTCTTTTGCTAATTTGTATGCATCATTCCAAACACAATTTTTTACTTTATGATATGTAAAAGCATTAAAAAATATTTGTCTAACATCTTGTTGCCATTCAAATGGATTATTATACTTATTTGTTAATAACTTATTTTCTATTGTTTCAAAATCCATGGGATTTTTTATGATATTAAAATAATTTGGTATTCCATCTAATTCAGGATTTACTGGCTTTAAAAACCAGCAACAAATTTCCTTTTTTTTTAGTTTGTGTAATATTTTAAAACACCAATTTTTCCATGGGTTATTCGTTTTGTAAATTCTTTTTTTATACGTTCTTTTATGTTGTTCATATTCATCAACCATGTCATCTTCATGGACACTATTAATGTTATTTCTTTGTCTCTTCTTTTGAACTTCCTTTCCTCCTCCGGAAGTTGCTGATGTTGCTGCTCCTTGTTTATAATTACTTTGGTTATGATGCAAACTAGTATTATTATTTTTACTATTATTACTACCAATATATTTATACGATTTCCCTTTTCCTACATCGGTATATGTACCACAGACAATTTCATTCACACTGTTATTGTTATTCATTTCACTCTTAGTAAGAGAACTTTTTTTTAACATATTATTATTTTTTCCTTGTGAAAATTTATCGTTTTCATTTATCTTGTTATTAATACCTGAACCATTACTACTAGCCATTTTGTTATTATACCCTCCTCCTCCTAAACCTCTATTGGAGGATGCACCAAAAGTAGATGTATTATTACTAACGAGGTTACTATTGTTGTACTTATTATCATCATCGTATGGATTACTATTGTTGTCATCTTCATAATTATTATATCCTCCACCTATTCCCCTTTTCCTGTTGATTTCTTTTTGTATGTCGTTATTATCTTTCGTGGTTGTGCTACTAGTTTCATCTTTGGAATAATATCGATCAAAAGTTTTCTTTGACTTCCTTTTTCCTGCATCGTATATATTATTCGATAATGAACAACGTAAGTTTTTTATTTCATTTAAATGTCTTTTTGATACAGAACTATAAGTATTTCTTTTTTCATTCTTGCTCTTTTCTGAAGGAATTTCAAAAAATCGAAATCCCAATAAATTAACTGCATTCGATATATAATTGAATTCTTCATCTGTTAAATACAAAATACCTCTTTCGAAGCTTCGCACCTCGTCTACATTCCTAAAAAATGCGCTTTTGTAATTACTGTTTTGCAAATTTTTTTTATCTCTATTTGTATGTCCATCATCCCTCGTTTGGCCATTATTGCTATTGTTCATGTTATGGCTCCCATCGTCCTTTGTACAATTGTTAATAATATCGTTATTATTCTCATTGATATTCCTTGATACATCATTACATTCACTTTGTCCCTGATCCACATTATTAATTCCGATAGCTTGGGTTGAATTATCCACATTTCCATTATTATTGCTAATGTTCATGCATTCAATCATAACTCCAATATTTCCACTGCTATTATTTTCATTAATTTCATTATAATTATCATTATCATCATCATTCAGAAAATTTATATCATTTCCGTTATCATCAATTGTATTCTCATTTGAAAATGATCTATAATTGTTCATATTTTTATTTCTCATATGAGCATTTTTTAGTCCAAGAAGATCATTATTATCTCCTTTAGCTAAATCTTCTAAGTTATTTGAACTATTAAAATGGTTAGCATTTATGATACCACCGTTTATATTTTTATCACAGTCAATATGGTTTAAATTATTGTTAATATTATTAACACTGCTTATGTTACTGCTGCAAGTATTGTTATCATTAGAAACTACATCAATTTCGTGATTATTGGAATTCATTTTTTTTTTTTTTTCGCAATTGCTACGCCCTTATGAAATATATTCCAATTCCCTATATATTGCCAGTGTCATTTAGAGATGAACTAGCTTTTTTGATTATGGGGGCTGGAATTTATTGCTAATTTTCAGTATTGGGGGAGTTATTATAATTGCATAGTTATATATTCATAAACAGCGTCATGACATAACTATATATATATATAGCTATGGACACATATCACTAAGTAGAGGGGATAAAACTACACAAATGGTTTTATTATAACTTGAACCATTAATTAAGTCATTAACTACTCCATTTAAGCGCTTTACTAATAGCATTATTATTCTACCTATTTTTTTCGTTTACAAAATTATTTGCACGTTCACGCTGTTCAGTTTAGTTTTAATTTTTATGTATAATTTTTTTTTATTCACGTTTATCACTTTCGTTTAGTTTCTTTTTTTTTACAAATTCAATATCATTGTTCGTTGGTGAATATATAACATGCGTTGGAGAGATTCTTTTGCTATAATACCACACCTCTGTGGGTTTTTCTTTTACATTTAGGTTTCCAATATTACCCTACCCAGTATTATTTGGGTGTTCTACAAACCGGTGCGTGTAATTTCTATATATCACTAGAATAAATTATATGCTATGTTGTATTCAACTGAAATCTTTGTTAACGAAATTTGTCATGCCTCGTGTGTACAATAAAATTTGTTATTTAAAATTTTGCTATATCCTTTTTTCTTTCTTTTTCATCTTTTTTGTTGTGACCTTTTTATTTAATAATTGCGTTTTATAAATAACGTTATTTTGGTAAATATTTGTTGTGAAGTTTTAAAAAAAAAAAAAAAAAAAAAAGGTACACATCAGGTTATAATAACACTGATGCATTTCATTTTTTGTTGATGTCAATATTTGTCCTTATACATATATATATGATCTCCTCTATGGACGAAGAATGAAAATAATTTCAAGTAACTGTAAGATGGTATATATGCACAAGTAACGTCGTATTGTAAATATACATACAAGTGTGCGTGTAGAGCCATATATATATATATATACATGTAAAGGCTCATGTGCTTAGTTACGTAGTTTTTAATTTTCTTGCACTTTCCTTGTATTCACGTAAACATTTTTTTCTCTCTGCCGCTAATCATTATACGGGGAATTTGCAAAACTTTTTAATTTGACTTTTACTTCGCTGCAGGTACAGCAATGTATATGTACAATCATTAACATGTACAGTGTATGTACATACTTTAATGTATATGTTATATATTCAATGTATTCTATATATAAAAGATCGTATATGCACAAGTGTACATAAGTAAGCTGGTATATATGTTCGTATACATGAAGTATATGTATATTTTCATATGTTAATCATATTTAATATACAAGATATATATAATTAATAAGCAACCATATATATATGTATGTGAAAAAATATATATTACGTATTTTCATCACAATGCTTATAAAAATTCTTCGTATGTTTAAAAAATACATACATATATATATTTACATATATATATAAATAAAAGGTAGAGTTTTAAAGATACATAAAAATTGTATGTTACATTTTATTTTTTTTTAAAACAAAAAAAACTTGCATTTTATGTATTTTTCTTTTTTTGCTTATTTTTTTTTTTTTTTTTTTTTCTGTACTTATTTAATGTATTTAATATGTATATTCGGTGATCAAAAATAGTTTGTAATGCGTTTTTTTATTAATTTTAGTGCTTTTTTTTTTTTGAATTTGAATTTTATATTTTCGCTTAATTTTTATTTAAAACCTGGCAATATTTCCTTTTTAAGTGCCATTTTTTTTTTTTTTTTTTTTTTCAATTTATGCGTACATATAAATTTATACTTTTCTTCATCCTTTTTTTTTTTTTTTTTTAAATTATAAAAAAAAAAAAAAAAAAATACTCACATGCATTTAAAAAAATAAGATTTTAGCTTTTTTTTTTTTTTTTTTTTTTTTTTTAATATTGCTCATATGTACCATATTATAATATTAAACAGGTTTTATTTTTTTTTTTTTTTTTTTTTTTTTTTTTTTTTTTTTTTAAGATTTAATTAAACACTAGTGTATTTTAAGGAAGGCTCTAAGGTTTATAATATTATGTATTTTATATACATACCGTAATGTGACAAAAACAGAACAAATATATGAAATGTGATGTTCGTTCAAAATATTCATAATTGTGTTATATATAAAATTTACTCATAATAAATACATATACGCAGTTGTTATTATTTGACGCGAAAAATAAGGCTTTTTATGAATTTTTTTTTTTAAATTCTCATGTAATGTAAAAAATATAATTTTTTTTTTTTGCCGTTTTCTATATATATATATATAACAAGCATTTATACGTGAAACCCTTTTGCATACTACTGTTTATATTTACGTTTCTTTACTTTTTATGCGTGGAAAGGTGGTAGAGTTTATATGGGGGGGGGGGGGAAGTTGGGACAAATAAATTTATTCAATTTTTTATTATGATGAGTTCATTGAATGAGAAGAAAGGTATAACAATGAACAGAAGAATTTTTTTTTTTTTTTTTTATGTTAGCTCTTTCAATTTTGATTTCCATTTTGGTTACTTCAAAAAAATGACAAATAATTTTTTGAATAAATAATAATTCAGAGCTTAGGAAAAATTGAATGGTTTTAAATAGCATTTTTTTCTGTTAAAAATTGCATGTCTCATAGTGGACACACATCGTTAGCATTTGTACATATGTATATGCTCATAATGTATATTTTTTTTTAATAATAAGTGGTTTAAGATTTCACAATTCATTCTACTTGTTGTAGTGGTAACGCTAATGTGTGTTTTAAAACAACACGAAATATCAGTACCAATGAAAATAGAAACACCACTAGAGAAGATTTGAACGTATTATAATTCCCTTTTTAGCATGCGTAAATGCACAACAATGGAACTTTTTTTTTAAAATTCATTCCTTTCCGGGCTATAGTGTCGACGGAGCTCCAAATTGGGAAGCACAACACAAAATGGACACATTCATACATAAATACATGCATATTATGTATGTATAGGGTGTGTATGTATAGATTAAGCTCGATTTTTTGATCCTGTAACAAAGTGATAATTAGTTGTGTGGCACTAAATGTATTTCTTTGTTATCACGTCACTTATTCATCTAAGTGGATTGGCAGATACGAACATATGCATGTGCACAGAATGATACATATATGTATATATATATATGTACATACATATACGTTTCTGAAATGCTCATAATGTACACTTTTAATAGCTATAACAGTGAAGCTCTGGACGCAAATTCCGCACGGGGGATGTCCACAACTGGGTAGTACACAAATTTAAGATGTGCTTTATCAAAAATGTTTTAAATAATCATACCATCCTGCTTCTTTTATTTTAAATCATAGGGAAAAAATAAATATGTGGAAGTTATAATTTTGAATAAATTTTATATTTCGAAATATACAGTATTTTATTTTTTTTTTTGAATTTCAAAGTTTTGATTTTTTAAATTAAAATAACGGAGGTTTTTCAATTTGGTCACATAGCAGTTTTACGTTAATAGCTACAATCATTTTTACTTTTTTTTTTTTTTTTTTTTTTTTTGAGAATTTCTAAGCGCTTAGATTTCTATGCATGATGCTTTCATCAGCTCTCACAAAAACAGGTGCAGGTTTTTGTGTGTTCATACATTCATGTTTTTATTCACATAGTATTAAATGTACACACATATATATATATATATATATATATATCATATCCTTTTATAAATACTTGCATATATTTATGTAGGCTTTGCACACAATTAATTTGTTAGCAACTGCAATGGTGAACAAATTGCTGTTTCTCCTCCATTTACTTAAATATACTGAATGATTTCTTACACTGGCACAAAATAATTTCTTACCTGTCGTTAATAGTTTACTTATTAAATGCTTATGTAACACTAATGTTTGTCCATACACATAGAACATATTTTTTACTTTTCTTAATCTACAAAAGATATGTTATGAGATGCTGCATACAAATTTCTATTCCACATTATAGTATTTTATTATCCGTCTTCTTTTTATTACAACGCATTAAAATGTGAACAACTCACAATAATTATTATAGAAGTTTTGGTAACTCTTTCCATATTACCAAATGTATTTTTTAAATAACATATTACATACAACTGCTACTTTTGCTTTTGTTTTCTTTTGTCATTTAAAAAGAAATAAAAAAAAAAAAAAAATGTAAAAAAGGAGAACTAAATATTTAAAATGAACAAACAACTTTACCAAAAGAATTTTAAGACCATCATTATCATTATATGTTGAAAACCTTGTTTATTAAAAATTATTAAAATAGCAAAAAACACCATACATATGATAAATATGAAATATAAAATTTTTTAATCATATATTACATATTATTATGATGTAAGAACAATATTGTGCCATATAATATTGTTTTATTCTCATAAATAATAGTACTTATTTAATGATACCTTTACACATGAAGTCATAACAAAATTAACTTATATATATATGTTATGCGCGAAATAATTAATAACACCATATATATATATATATATATATATATATAACATATACGTCACATGTAATCATACATTTCTCTTCAATTCAAATATTAATTCCTATTCCCTGAAACACTGGATAATTCAATATATATAACCACATTTTAAAAAATGAGAACAAATATTAAAAGCATAGATTTGTAATATTTTTTGCTTATTCATAATATATTATATAAATCATCCAATAATCACAACAACACGCGCTGGGAAATAAAAATTGACACATTTTATATATAATAAGTACGTACTCCCACTCGTTTTTTCTTGTGTATAAATAAATTTATTTATTATTTACACAAATAAAAAATGCATAAAATATATATATACATACACACACTTGGGGGGAGGGGGGTGGGGGAGGAATTTAATTATACAAACAATTTGATGTGCAAAAAATTTGATTAATTATAATTGTAGGGATTAATGGCATACTCATTAGATGAAATATGCCACGGGCAAAAATTTTGCTGTTAGCACCTTCCATGTGGAAAGTCTATAGCTCATCACAGTCAGCTGAGTGCAATGCTCTGCTCCGAACTACGCCAGGGTAATTCGTGAGCTACCCCAAACGCCAGCCAGGTAAGTTAAATTTTAAACAGTGCATAATTTTATTATGTTCTTTTTTCAATGCTGAAATTGTACTTCATTACTTTGCATCAATTTTTTTCCTACATGTATATGCTTTTCTTTGAGCAAACTGAGTCAAGTATTTTTTTTTTTTTTTTTTTTTTTTTTTTATGCCAATCCATGAAGGTGTTTCCTTTTTTAAATATATAAAATTGATGATTTAGCCCCATTTTTTATTATATTTATTTATTTTTTTTTTTTTTATATATAAAAAAAGGGATAGCAATAAAATAGCACTAAATATTGTTAACGTGTGAAGCATTCTTTACATTTATTTTCCATTTAATATGAGAACTGAGATGTGAGTAACAACGAATCTTTTCTCTTTTGCAAGACGATCAGTAAAGCAAATATACAGAATTGTAGTTATCTCATCTTTGCACTATTCTACATGTAAGTAAAACTATTTATTATGTGCTGCATGTGTAAGTTTCCATTAACAGATGTCCTTTTTTATAATGTTGTTTTTACACCTTGTCAAGGTTGATAAAAGTGGAAGATTATTGCAAGTGCAAAATTTTTGTAGGAACTTTTCTCCATTCTTCTCAGTTTATCTATTGCATTTAATCATGTAAAAGGTGAAGATGTGTGCCCCTATGACAAATTGTTCGCACATCAAGGAATATGCATTTCATTTCCTTTTATTTTATTATATCTTATTTCACTTGATAATTTTATCGAATTTCATCCCATCCTATCTCATTTCATTATGTTTTTTTTTTTTTTTTTTTTCCAAATAAAAATGTTTCTTGCATGCATGAATATGCCTTGATTTAACCCTGCCCATGTCAGTTCATTATAATATAACATTTTCAAACCACATTTTTATACACAATTTGTGAGAATAAGGATCATATAATGTTATAAATACAATTTTAAAAAGTGTGGATTCACTTTAGGGTTATCTATAACGTGTATAAAATTTTGAGTGTCTCATTTTTATAACCATACAGATATAAAATATATATATATATATATATATATATATATATATATATATATATATATATATATATATATATATATATGCAGCACACCACTTCATCAAATGAGTGAAAAGTTAGAGAAAATATTCAACGATTTCATATCAGATGTAAATGATAAACAGGGTGTATATTATGCAGATGGTGGGAATAATGAAAACGTCCCTTATTTTAGTAACAGAGAGGGATCTTGCGTGTTCAGTGAAGCTATATTAAAAAAATTAGGGAAAAAGAACTTTTTCAAATACACGGAATATTCGTTAAGTAGCTTATACATGTCAGATGACACAATTTCCCTGGAAGAAGATGTAAATTTTGAAACATTTATAAATATAATAACGAAAGCATCAGATGTGAATAACAAATATAAGTGGGTTGATTATTATTTCAAATTTGATGTTAAGGAAGAATTTAATATTTTAACACCACGATCTGAAAACAAGGATTTTCTCTTTAGAAAATATTTAGAGCCAAATCATTTAAAAAATATGTCTGTACTAAGAAAATATGAACAAGGAGCTATTTTAAAAACTTCTGAAAAAAATAAAGTAGATACTAAAATAGTATCTGAGTACATTGTTCATGATACTTATAAAAACATAATTGAATCACTAGACTATCAATTGAGTCATAAAATATATACAAAAGCTCATATATTCCATAGTAAATATGGAAACAGTGATCACATAATCATATTAGTCATGAGACATTACAAAGATGAGAATTTTCTGCATCCATTATTTCACGACAGGGCACTTGTGCAGATAAAATCTTATTCAAATTATAATAAATATTCAGATATAACCCAGAAGAATCTTCTAAACTATGCAGAAATTTTCAAGCCATACATCTCACTTAGAAAGGTGGATAATAACTTCGTGGAGCAAATTAAGGACAGTCTTTCCAGAACCTTTTAAATTTACAGGATGCCTCGAAATGATCGACTAGGTAGATGCAACTCGAATAATATACTTTCTTAAGTATATACAAGTGTATATGCTTAAAAAATAAGAAATAATACAAACACGTCTGTTGACTCATCGAATCACCTTTTTTTTTTTTTTTTTTTTTCTTTATTATTTTGTAGCAAGTTTTTACATGACAGGTGGTGTTTGTAGTGTATACTTTGTTCTACATTTTTTCAAAATATTTTTTTAGATACAACAACTTCTGCATTTGCATAGGTAAGCATATTTTACCACCACCATCTACTTACAACCTTTGTTTTCTTCCCCTTGAAATTACTTTCATACATACGTACACGTACATATGTATATTTTTATGACTCCATGAGGTTATGTTCCTGCACTTTTTAATTATCATTTAATGATGTCTTCTCCACATCCTTTTTAAAATAATTTTCATCCTCCAAAATAATGCCTAAATCATTTGATGACGTGTTAATTTCAACGCTAGAGTACAATTTGGGAGTGTCTAGGTTGTGTTCTATACCGTTTTTTTCAGTTTCATCTCCCGAACTTTCGAACTCTTTGCATATTTCAAAAATGTTGCTGATTAAGAAGATAAGTGTAAATTTTTTTTTTTTTTTTTTTAAGTTGATATTGCTAGTTTTTAATAAAAATATATCTAAAATTGCCTATGCAAATTACACATTAACTTTATGTGTATGGAATCATTTACTTTATTTTTACTTATCTTCTCATACCTATCATCGGCATTTTCCCAAAATTTATAAGAATCTTCAACATCAGATAAAGTGGAATTAGAGAAAAAATCATCTTCTCCATACATGGAAATGTCCTTACTTTGACATGTTTTTAAGGAAACATTATTTTTCGATAACTCTGTTTTTTTAAAATTCATGATTGTATCCATTTGATTATTATATGCAAAAAACAGAATGAGTTTAGTAATTCTTTGAGAAAATTATTTTTACTTGCTATTTCATGAGTCAATGTGCATTTCTTTTGCTAATTAGAGTTACCCACATGTATAATAACTATTCATAAGAAAGATCATAAATTTTTTTTCCTTTTTTTTAAGTTAATAAAGAACTTTTTTTCTTTTTTTTTTTATTTTGTCGTTTTTCTTATTTCCTCACCACAGTATTTACAATTTTGTTATGAATACTGCGTGTCTATTTCAACATTTTGCATTTTTTTTTTTTTTTTTTTTTATCTTAAAAATATTTATCGACGAATAAACTTATTTAATGAGCCTATTAGCATAACATAGCATTGTTTGAATAGCTACATATATCATATGAATAACATATCACTATTTTTATTAATGCATATAGTATGAATAAATTATCGATTTGCAAAAAAAATTATATTAAAATAGTATATGTACAAAACGTAGACAATCTGAAGTGTTGTCATGAAGTGAAAAATAAGGAATGAATAAATATTTTAAAAATAGGAAAAAGTAAAAAAAAAAAAAAAAAAAAAGAAAGAAAAACTCGATATAAACACAGATACGTTATATGAAAATTTTCATCAAGGAGCGGATGGTCCAATATAGGCACAAACACATAAGATTATAAAATCAGCATGTTCGGTTAAAAATTGTAATTTTAAAATGTAATCAAATGAAAGGCATTTATCTTAATTTTGCAAAGAAGGAAAAGCAATAAACATATGGTATAAAGTAAATAATGATTGATGCAGTAATAATATAATGTTAACAAGCGAATAAACCATAACAGATAGTCATGTGTTTTTTTCTTTGCCTTTCTCTTCTACCCCTAACCCATTTTTTTTTTTTTTTTTTTTTTTTAACACATCTACATCTAACAGCTTATATGCACATATATCTGGCATTCATAAGTGTATAAGACATTCCACATGAATGGGAAATCTCGGACCAGAAAAAGAATTACAACCCCTCGGCTTTTTTACTTTCGTCTTCCTTAACTACATTTTCGACTTCAGGCTCTTTTGTTGAAGTCTCAACAACGTTTATTTGTCCTTTATCAGTGTCATCTTTTTTTTCACCTTCAGAAATTTGCTTTCTAAGAAGAGCAACCTCCTGATCGACATTTTCTATATTTTCCTTAAGCATCTGTATACTTCGTGTGAGGGCTTCAAATAATATTTTAAAATCTTTTATATCTAAACTAAAGGTATGAATAATCTTTTGCATTTCTGACACATTGTTTGCAGTTTCTTCAGATTCTTTCTTTACTTCAAGTACATAATTGGAGAATCTTTTTATCTCATTCCGCATGGTCATAATAGATACATTTGTGCATAGAGGTGCAAACCTACATACATTTGAGGTGGGATCATTATTAGCATTTTTCCCCCCAAATAGAAAGAAAGCCCTTGTTTGAGAATGTATATTTAATGTACCATAATCATAACAATTATGAATTTGCTTAGATGCTATTTGACAGTTAAACCAACAATTGGAAGGTATATCATATACATACAAATCTGGAATAGAATAATTTGAAAACCATCCAGAGCAAAGTCCACCACTAATCCACATATTCTTATCAATAATAACAGCTCCATGTTTCCATCTAGGGCAAGGGGATGCACCAGATGAATTTTTAACCATTGCCCAACTCTCATTATTCAAATTATATACCCATAATTCATCTGTCGGAGTACCTTTATTTGTAAGATCTCCACCAAATAGATAAAGAAAACTATAATTTACGTTATCTTTTGTAACCCTATCTAACCAAACAATGGAAGAATGAACTCTTCCTGATGGGCATAAACCTTTATGTTTGATTTCAGACCATTCACCTCCAACGAATTTATGACCCGTATTTAACAATTCATTATTTCTATTTAATCCTCCCCATATAATTGTTGTGTATGTATTAGGGCAAAAGGTATAAGCATGTCCATATCTTGATCCTGGAATGGATTCTAATTTGTGTGTATATCTAGACCAGCTATCTTCCATAAAGTCATACATATAACAATCCTTTGCCAATGTATTTGACCCACATAATCCTCCAAATAATAATAATGATGGATTATTATTAATGTTGTATGTTAATGTCATCGATGCATATGCTCTTTTTCCTGGATTAAGATCCAACTTTTTAGATGTAAATGTATTAAGACCATAAGTGAATGTTAAGAATTCATCTAAATATTCATTATTTGAATTTATTCCTCCATAAATAAAAAACTCATTCTCGTATTCTACTATAGAATGACCATACTTTTTTGTAAACACTTTGTTATCATGATAAATGTGAGACAAAAAAAATTCTGGTGGAGACATAACACAATCTGCTACTCTTGCATTGGGGAGGGGATTAGGTTTTCCGTCTTCTCTCAATTTCGAAGCATTGTTTAAAGTTTTAAATGACTTTGAATAATTTCCAATTAACATATGATCATCTTCAGACTCTTTTTTCGTAGCCAAACTTTTTGTCGATTTAAGTGTTCCTGATTTTTGTATAGATAATTTCCCATATTCATCTTGTACATTGTCAACACTTCTGATACTACTGGTTTTGCTGAGCAATTCCGTTTTGTCCATCGTATTATTCTTTGAGAGAGTTGAATTCTTTGAGGCTTTCTTTTTGAAGAATTTCTTTTCCTTTTCATTTTCAGAAATTTCTGCCGTTTCTGAAAAATCTGATATATCTGACATTTTGATGACTGTAGGGGAGCTATATGATTTCTCTGATGCGCTGGGGGCTCCAATATTTCAGTAGCTATCCTTCTCCAAACAGGTGAAATTTGGTTTTTTACCCTATCTTTTTAATTAAAAAAGAAATCACATATTGTGATTGTGGAAAAATTAATACGCTTTTATATGCTGCGAAGATGTGTATAATGAGAACAAAACGAATTGACAATCTGTTTGATTTGAGCTAAACATTCGCTTTTCTGTGTTCATAAGTTTATACCTATATTTGTTCATATGTACGTATTCATGCATATTTATTGATTTATCTCGTTATTCGTCAAATTTTTTGTTTAATTGTAATTTCCAATTTTTTCAGGGGGTACTATATACAGAACAAAATATAGAGACTTATTTTATTTTTAACACGTTCGTTATTGTGATGCCTTTTAAAATTGAAGAGATTGCAAAATAAATTTACAAGCAAAGTGACACATGTAAAAAAAAAAAAAAAAAAAATATTATTTGAGCACAATTGAGACACATCAACTTAAGTCCATACAATTACATATATATTTTTGTTCATATATACATATATATGTTGTTAAGAGAACAAAAAAGACAACAGATTTTACAACATTTAAAAAATCTTACGTAAACAGCCACATAAAGAATCTTATGTAATTGCTAAGAAATATTGCACACATAAATTAAGTATAAAAACGAAAATGCTATTTTAAGAGAAAGCATGTTTCATTTCCATGTAAATATTTATGAACATGCGTACTATGAACAAAAAAAAAAAAAAAAAAATATTAAAACTTTCAAATGCATGTAGTTAGCTAGCTATTAAGTGTGAAATGATATATATATATATATGTATTTATTTATTTATTTATTTACCTGTCTCTTTTATATTCTGAGCCTTACAACATGCATAAGCAAAATTAAGGCATGTAAATATTTCTAAAAATGCGTATTCACATATTGCAAATGCAAAATCATTGTTTTTGCGTTTTTATTCCAAAAAAAAAATTTTATGTTTTAAATTAACATTAAATTTGTAAAAAAAAAAAAAAAAAATGAGGGCTTCTTCTTAATATAGGCCCTTAAAATTAACATTGAGCGTTTACAAATGCTTAACAAAGAAATAAAAATTGTAGACATGATACAAATTAATCACTTGAGCTCGAATTTATGTATTCGTACCATTATTATAAATGTATAGTGGAGTTGACATGAAAAGAAACGTGTTCATGCAAAATGAAAGTGTGTTAATGTGTTCGTTCGTTAATATGTTCATGTGTTAATGAGTTTATGTATTATGGCCTTAGTTACATTTTAAATAAGAATATGTAGTGTGTGCCATTTCACTTTTTTTTTATTCATCCCTCATTGTCCTCATGCAACCATATATATAAGACAGCACATTCGGTTAAAATAAAAGGTAGTATAAAGGTATGTCATAGAAAATCGATTTTATATTTTCTTAAACAAAAGGTTGTTCACAATTGAAATACTCAATTAAAATCGTACACGAAAAAATATATATATGTGCGAATTTACACATGTTTAATTACAAACAACATGTTTCACAATGTGTGGTAAAAAAAAAAAAAAAAAAAAAGCTTCTCACAACATTTAGGAAATTTTTTCAGGCATTTAATAATTTACATGAGGGATAAAAAATAATCACAAAACACAGGTGTAATCTTAATTTTTTTAAAAAACATTTAAAAGGAATTTTCTTTTTTGAAATTTTGATGCGTTCTTGTACAACCCTCCATGCATTTTTCATTTTTCATTTTTTTTAAGGGGTTCTTTAGGATTATAATTGCCTTTTGCACATGTATATAGGTTAGCAGTTTTTTTTGTTCTTAGGCACATTTTAGTAGGTAATGTTAAGTCGATCAGTGAAAATTAAAAAAAAAAAAATGCTGTCAAATGCCCTTAAATGTTTATTATATACAACTATCATAATATACTGTACTTAAGTTAAAGTTTGTAGTTTTCTACTTAAAACAATAGAAAATTTTCCTTTTTTTAATTATTTTACTTGTTTTTTCCTTTAGAAAGATTTTTCTTTCATTTTTGTCTCACTTTTGTTGTTGTTTCCGCGCTATATTTTTGTTCATTGCTCCTATTTTCCTTTTTTTCACCTTAACACTTTTTTTCAGTTTCAGTTGTACGTACATTTTTCTAATTTTTTTTTTTTATATGTACATATATATATGTTTCAAAAGTTTTACATATTTTCTTCTAAGCATTAATATTTAAATAAAGAGGAAAACTTTGGTTGCCTCTTCTAGCCATGGTAAGATCTTCGGAAATGTGTGTACGTTACGCTACAACATAAATTTAAGCTCGCACATAAGAAAGGCGTTTATGTATCATAATAAATGTAATATAAATATGCATGTTTCGTTATGACGTAACACTTTTTCACAGAAGGGCTGGATATATTAATTCTACTACAACTACCTTGACAAATTGTCTATGCCATTCGCATAAAAAACACATGCATAGGATAAAAGGAAAAAGAAATAAAAGAATTATATATTGAAAATATTTTGAGGAAAGATTTGTTAAATATTTGGTACGGCGGTGATCCATACAAATGATAAAAAGAGCAACTTATTTTTTTTTTTTCTGGATTTTGGGGTTATTAATAGCCCGAACTAATGTGCAAAGCAAAGTGTTCCACGGAAATTTCAACATAAAAAAAAATGAAAAAATTCATTACTTAACAAAATTTAGTTGCAGTATAGGAACGTGCCAATTTAGCATAAAAATGAAACTTAAGGATAACATCATTTCGAAATTACTTCATTACTACTATAAACTGGATGGTAAATTACCAAATGATTCTGAAGACAAGGAAAAAAAGCTGTTTCACATGGATTATGACAATGCATACTATGTGTTAACAAATAATGACACACACGCTGTGTCTCAAAGAATAACCCTAATGCTTGATATTGAACAGAATTATGTAAATCAAGGTAATAAATGTCAAGCTTTGGGAAATTTAAGGAGCGTACATAGGTTGAAGATACCTTTTTATTTTAAGTATTCTGATTTAATTAATAGCAAAACATACAACATAAAAAATTTTATGAACAATAAATATACTACGCCATTCAATACTATTCATAACGAATTAAAGAATAATAAAATAGTACAATCTGAAATTTCTAAGCATGCATCTGTTATAAATGAAAAGGATTCAAATTATGAATTCGTTAATATTAGTGCTAAAACAACACATCGTGTTCATGTATGGTTTTTAATGTTTGATGATTGCTATCATAGTTTTATTCGTAATTTGAAATTAAACATAAAGGCTAAAATAGCTTACTGGGAATATTTTATAAATGCTTCAAAGAAGAACGATATCTCAAGTTCATTATCTACTGCATGGAATGAAGAAAATCTCAATGATAGCACACCTGATGATAGTAATTCAAAGTTTTATACATCATACAATTTTGATAAGAATACCCTTTTAGAAAATCCTAAAAGACTTTTATTTTTCGAAAACAATTTTACAAAAGGGGAGATAGAAGATATTTCTTTTTTCCTTAAATATCATAACTTTAAAAATATGAAAAGTTTTACTAATATGTACAACAATTTATATAAAAATGGGTTCTACGAACATGTACTAGATTATATATATGAAAATGAAGGTTTTAATGTGGAGTATGATATAAATATATTTCAAACGAACAATTCGCATTTTTCCTATGAACTATTATACTCTCCTCTTCTTACCTTTATTTTGACTGTTTTATATATCTTTTTAATTTTACAATATGGTAATAAAATTATTCAAAACCTTTTATCAAAAGAGCAAAAACACACAATGGTATTGTGTGTCGCTTTTGTAATACTAGTACAGTTAATATCTAACTCTTTATTATTTATACATTTACTAGTATATTCAAAAAATGGAATTGGAATTGAGCTTTTTAAGATTTCTTTCAATATTATGAATTTTCTGGCACAGATTATGATGTGTACAATGTTGCTTTCTTTGAGTTATGGTTTAACAATCTTCGAAGCCACGTTCAATATTTTTGCAAGGATAAAGTTGATATTTGCTGTTATTACCTTTTTTCACGTAAGTAGCGCATCCAGCATATGCATAAGAAACGGCAAACTCTCAAAACATAAGAACATACAAACATATATATAATCATATGTATATATACACATGCTCACACACCCTAAGCTTAAGTATTTGTGGTACCTACATAATATTGCTACTTCTACGATATAAAATTTTAATAATGCATTTAATATATTATACAGTTTATTTATTTTTTTTAACATTATTCACCAATTATGAGAATTGCAAAACAATGAGAATTTCAATGAGATCTTGCATTTTCCCCATTATTCTAAATGACGTTGTGTCGTTTCGACGTCATAATGTTTCCATTTATCCATCTCCTGTGTTACTCTTTTAGTCTCATAGACACCTTAAGTTCTATGTGATGATATAGCCCCTCATATCTACAGCATACACGTACTTGACATTATTATTATTTATTTATTATTTTATTATTATATTATTATTATTTTATTATTATTATTTTATTCTTATTTTTTTTATCTTTAGGTTATTTTAGTAATATTGGATAATACATACATTATGGAGTCATCTTCAAAATTCTTTGACAATGATAATATTACAGGATACATAATAATAGTTTTGCGAGTAATACTAGCAATAGTATATCATGTTAATATAAATAATTTATTTTTAGTGGCAAAGGTTCCTGCTATTCGTAATTTTTTAAAAAAGATATATATATGTGGATTATTTTACATAGTTTCTTTTCCCATAATTTTTATGATATGCTACATATTTGATACATACTGGAGACAAAGATTTATGTTGTTTGGAACAGCTTTTTTACAGTTCGTTTCTACATATTTTATTACAAAAATGTTCCTAACAAATTCGGAATATTTTAAAGTTTCAGACATGTCAGCAAGTGATCTTCCTGGAGCAACCACCAGTTGGTTTAATCAGAAAGTTCATACATATTAAAAAAAAAAAAAAAAAATTTTATACCTTAATTAATTCGCTCCCTATAGAGCATGTTTATTTTATTTATATATATTTTTATATATTTTTTATGTTTTTTATGTTTTTTATTTTTTTTTATTTTTTTTTTTCTGTTAATGTTATGTACCTATTGAGTACATACTTGTATATGTGGAAATTTTGCATATATATATATATATATATATATATATATATCTGCACGTGTGTGTATGGGTATGTTTATGCATATACATAGGCTTTGATATTTTTTTTTTAGTTTTTGTCTTTTATTCAACATTTTAATTAACATTTCATTTCTTAATTCTGTGCTGCTCATAAATGGCATGAAGGGGGAAAAAACGAAAAAAAATTTAAAATAAAACAAAACAAGCCAGCAATGAAGCAAACAAGAGAGCAAACAAGCGAGAAAAGCAAGTGTTACGAAATTAAAAATTAGCGGACAATCTCAAATGTAAGTAAAATTTAAGCTCACACATTTTTTTTTTGATATTTAGAAAATTTACCTTTCACTTTGGCAATAGGGTGTAAGTACATACCATTATTTTTCTCACCTGAATAAAATTTACACCTTTCGAAATGGCTATCATGAGAACGTAAAAAAAAAAAAAAAAAAATTTATATAAGATTTCGAGGTTTTTATTTTACTTTACAGAAACTTATGTTATCCAGTAGCATATTCTTGAATATTTGTTTATGTCATACAAAGATATCAATGCATTATTTTTGTGCGCCTATGCATTTTATTTACACATGCATAAATTTGTAAATACAATTATACATGAAAAATAGTACATTTTAGCTTCGGGAATAATTTTTATATATGCGTCATACATACGAACATACCAGAATTAAATTCCTCTTGAAGCCATAACATGACCCACTAGGAATCTTTTATTTAGAGGTTCCATATGAATGCTATTTAGACGCATGGAAAAAATGTTATGATTCCGTGAATACTATACCTAGAGCTTATTTGTGTGTCAAAAGCACGTCGTCTCCCCAGCTATAGTCACGTGAAAATATTCACATGTGCAAGTGTAGATATTTACAAAAAAATATATATATGTTAAGGCATATTTACACTTTACATATATATATATATATATGCATATATGCACATGCTTAAAACACTGTGTAAAAATTAACCAAAACAGGTGGTGACTCTCTTTATGCCAAAATTCAGCACCACAAAAAAGGCGAACATCATTTGAAAAAAAAAAAAAAAAAAAAAAAAAATTATAATAATCGATTGAAATAGGTAAGTGTAATATGTACTTGATATGAGTTTTATTTTTTGTTTAATTTTTTTTTTTTTTTTTTTCCCTCCTTTTCTCTTTCTGTTTTTTGCATTTTCTATCTTTATTCAAAAGAAACGTCAACATTTATTTAGGGATACCTACACGAATGAGTAAAGTGAAAAAAAGTGTAAAAAAATGAAAAAAAAATCTTAAATCACTTTGTACCTATTTACTACTACATTACGAATACATGCGCAAGGCACGTAAATTTTCATGTCATAATATTTAAGGATTGATTATATGTGTACATTGTGACTTGCACACACAATTTTTAAGAGCAGTTAATGGGATATAAAGAATTACCACGTACATATATATTGAGTCTTATTTTACGTGATCAAAATTATATAAATTTTATTCAAACAAATACATTGTCATATTGTATATATAAGATATTTCACAGAAAGAAATTTTTTTTTTTTTTTGCACCAGTTTATACATATAATATCACAAAATGGCAGATAGAAAATCAAATAAAAATGCCGTTGTCAAAAATGTAGATATGACGGAAGAAATGCAAATTGATGCTATTGATTGTGCCAATCAAGCTTTACAAAAATATAATGTAGAAAAAGATATTGCAGCACATATAAAAAAAGAATTTGACAGAAAATATGATCCAACATGGCACTGTGTAGTGGGCAGAAATTTCGGTTCCTATGTTACACATGAAACTAAGAATTTTATTTATTTTTATATTGGACAAGTGGCTATATTGCTTTTTAAATCAGGATAACAGTATATATCCCCCATTGTGTTATTTCTTTTGTCTTTAATTTTATTTCTTTTTTTTTATATTTTGACAAGAATAATTCAGAGGGATATTATGTAAAAAGGTGTAGATATACTATTTGATAGAAACGACAAGTGGAGAAAAAATAAACACACGTGATGTTCTATAAGAAGACTAACATAAACATTTATGACCTTAAGAACGGAGAACTGTTTCGCGTCATATATGCGAAATAGAGAATACTATATTATATATATATATATATATATATATATATATAAAACTATGAGCAGAAAAGTTCTTCATAAGTGAACTTTTTTTTATTACGTTTTCCTTTTTTTTTCTTTTTTTCATACATGTCCCTTTTCAATTAAGCAGAGATGTGTTAAGATAAATATAAATGCAAATACACACGAATATACATATTTTTACTTATACACGTTCCTATTTCCATTTTGATAACCAATTATCAATCTATTTTTTGTTTACACAATTCTCAATTTCGCATTTCCGCTAAATTGCATTTACTTTTTTATGCATTTCACAAATTTCAATGAAAACTTTCCCCTCACCCTTACGCACCTACATATACACACATCTTTTTGTATGTATGTCCAACAGTCTATATTAATTTGAAAATTTGCATTTCATTTCGACATATTTTTTCCTTTTTGAATAAAGTATGAATATTTTATAGCAAAGAAATCACAATAGTAAATTTTCCTTTTCATTTTAAATAATCCATTTAGTAATATTTTTAGTATGACAACATATTCTTAAATCCAACTTACATATCTGTAACAACAATTAGTGACAAAAATAATTTATCATGTGTTTTTCCTTGTATGTCGAAAGTTAATTTAAAAAACGAAAAAAAAAAAAAAGGCGAATTAAGTTTACATGCATATGTGTACGTGTATGTATATATATATATATATATATATATATAAAACGCACAAAACAAATATGAATTCATTTTTCGTGTACATAAAGTGCTGATTAATAAATTAAGATACAGCACCTTCCCTAAGAAGACACGTCCTAAATACATTCGTTGAATTTAAAATAATTACACTTATAAACAAAAACAAAAAAATATATAAATAAAATTAACTAAATTAAATTAAGCTTAATTAAAGTAATGAAATCTAAAAACAGCGTAATCTAGTAGGCATTTTTTTTTTTTTTTAATTGAAAATGTGAAGAGTCCAAATTTTTAACTTTAAGCTTCTTTTGTAATTAGTATCGCTTCTGAAGAATATTGCAGGTAAAAATATGCTACAAAATCATTTTTCTTGTATATTATTTTTTGGTATTATTTTTTTTTTTTTTTCATACCCTTTCGATGTCTACATTTTTTGTGAGCAGGTAAATTTTCATATCAACCTCAAGATCTCCAATAAACTGTTTATCAGTTGTTAATGCCATCATGAGTCCACCAAAGGAAGCATAAACAGTCCTACAAAAAAAAAAAAACGATCATATGGATAAATATGTCTTCCCTTTCTGTATCAAGGGCTCATGTAAATGAACTAGTTAGAGCACTAATTAAAGCAGTAATTAAAACACTCGTTAACATACAAGTGAATAAACAAGTTAATATTCTTAATAGTACACTCATGTGTACATGGGTATATGCAATGTTCCATGTGA
Organism: Plasmodium gonderi; assembly: GCF_002157705.1. Taxonomy (NCBI): domain Eukaryota; phylum Apicomplexa; class Aconoidasida; order Haemosporida; family Plasmodiidae; genus Plasmodium; species Plasmodium gonderi. Next base: position 1,480,450 of record NW_021628939.1, read on the forward strand.
CAATATTTGTGTATAGAAAAATAGAAAAAATATATACATCACATAAATGTGCACAAAATTTACACAAAATTTGCACAAAATTTGCACCAAATTAGCGCAATTTCTTTTGTATCACAATAAGGATTTATTGAACGTGGTTATGGGCATAAGCATAAATCGAACGAACCTCCTTTCTGAGGACAATTCTTCAAACTTAAAAATCCTTCCACTCATAATGTACTCAACAGTATTCAAAGAAACGTTTTCACCTTCCTCCCATGAGCTATTTTCATTTCTTCCCAAAAAGTTGTCTTGAAGAGCTAAGTAAATAGCCTGTTAGAAGTTTGCCAATAGCATGAATATACAACATGTGTGTTAGGGGAATATTCTATGTTCACATAATAGGATGAAATAAATATCTACACAAATCAGATACGAGGTGAAGAGGTAATGTTGGGAAAAAAAAAAAAAAAATTCAGTCTGTGTGTTACCTTCTTTTCTTCTACTTTAAACAACTCCGAATGGACATCAAGAATTAATTCTGCGTCATAACCCGTGCTTTTCGCTTTAATTCTGCTCACTTTTTCAAACTTAGAATTATCTACACTGCTTATAACAAAACGATCTTCAAACAATGTGTTTGACGCCATAGTATATATTTTTTTTTTTCCCCTCTTTTATAAATTTAACATATGTAAAATAAAACAAATCTTGCATAAGCAAAGTTATTAGCTTTTATTGCTGTTACAAATTTTTGAAAAAAAAAAAAAAAAAAGAGGTGAAAAGTGATCATTAAAATGTAGTAAAAGAAGGGGGGAAAAAAAAAATATAATAATAAATCATAGAAAACTGATCAAGTGTATTATTATAGCATTATACATTAATGTCGTTATGAACATATATAAAAAGAAGCGTTACCATACTTTTTTCTCTTCATATGTAGATTTGAAAATGTTGTAATCTTAAAAATTTAGGGCTAGTTTAAGTAAAAAAAAAAAAAAAAAAAAAAAAAAAAGTAGGAAACGTTATAAAAAAGATAAAGATTCCCTTAAAAGTGTGAATATATTATAAATTACGTGAGTACCATTAAATCAAACGAAGAAGAAAAATTCAATATTTAAGAATGTTCAAATTTAAAAACAAAAAAAAAAAAAAAAAAAAAAAAAAACATTTTCCTTTTTCAGAGATAATGAAAATAATAACTAGTTATTTATTTTATAAGGATCAATCACTAAATGTGATTATAGAAAAAAATTGTTGATCCATGATGATTGGAAAAGTTGTTCCATTTGTGTGTAGGAAAAATACAAAAAAATGGTGTTACATCATTATGTTATTGTGTATAAACTTTTTATACATCCTCGAAATTGTTTCGTAAACAAATCAACACATGAAAAAAACAAAATTTGAAAATTACTACAAAAACGCAATCCAAATTCTGCCAAAAAAGAAAAATAAAAGCTTAAATCCTTTTTTTTTTTTTTTTTTACTTTTTTTAAAGAAAAATAGTATAAAATAGAATTGTAAAAAAAAAAAAAAAAAAAAAAAGGAGATATAATTGCGAACATTTTTGTGCAGAAGAAAGCGTTTTATACCATGAAAGACAAAATATGATTTTCAATTTGTAGCTCTGGCGTAGTGATACATAAATTGATACAAATTATTTTAGTGTTCTTAAGATACAGTGTTATTCATACAGATAACGGTTAAGTCCCTTTGATGGGTGTATTTTACACATAATTCGGAATTTAAAAAAGATAAAAAAATTAAAAAAAAATTGTAATACACAGCTATGAAAAAATAAATGGGGATACTATTTATTTTACATATTTTTACCTCAATTTACAATTTTTTTTTAAAATATTTATATAATTTTATTCGCTACGTGCTTATGACGGTATACATATAACATATGATAAAAATGTGATAAAGTGGCGAGGGTTATGGTGGCCCACCACCCTTTTCACAAAACGTAAAAGTGGCAAGAAGGTTACTCGATATAATGGAATAATTAAATGTAAACTATTTTATTTTGACTCGTCTTAAAAATAGAAAAAGAAAAATTTTGTACGTAAAAATGTTTCTATAGTATATATATATATATTATTAACTAAAATAGTGTAGACTTTTGCAAATTCAACAGTAAGTCCAGCTATACAATGATTTGCAAAAAAGAAAAGAATTCTCAGTAACTTCTACCAAATAAGCACCATCTCTTGGCAGGTTTTCCTGACCAAAAACATTTTGTACTTGGAGGAAGTGGGGGTTGATCTAATGGAATACACAAAGGTTTCATGGAGCCTGATAGTGACGTTTCAGTATTTCCTTGGTTTTGCGATAATCTTTGTGTTTCTTTTTTTATTTCTTCTTCTGTTGATATATCCTCACACCATGGAGCTAGAACCATTTTCTTTTTATTTAGAGCATCCATAACTTCTCCAAAGGTTGTTACTTGAACGATGGATTCATCTAATTTCTTTTTTGCTTTTAGGAAAAGATGCTTATGAATATCAACAAGCATTTGTTGTGTTTCTAACAAAACGGATTCTTTCTTCACATTGAATTTTTCATTAGAATCCCTTCTTACAAGAAGGCAGGAATTATTTTGAATATCTTTTGGTCCTACTTCTATTCTTATGGGTACTCCTCTTAATTCCCAATGATTAAATTTATACCCTGGAGAATATAAATCTCTGTCATCAAAAATGCAATTAATTTGTGCATTTTTTAAAACCTTTTCTATATCTTTACAATAGTTAAATATAACATTTTCATCTGTGTTTTTATATAAAATTGGAACAATAACAACTTTAAATTTTGCAACTTTCGGTGGTAAAACTAATCCTTTATCATCTCCATGAGTCATAATCATAATTCCTATGGATCTCGTAGTGCATCCCCAGGAGGTTTGATGAGCATATTGCTTCTCTTCATTTTCATCTTCAAATTCAATTTTAAACATTTTTGCAAAATTCGTACCAAGATAATGTGAAGTAGCTGCTTGTATCGCTCGTCCATTCTCACTTATAAAAGCTTCTGCAGTTGATGTAAAATTAGCTCCTCCAAATTTTTCCCCTTCACTTTTTATTCCTTTAATAATTGGTACAGCTAAACATTCCTCATACCACCTTCTGTACAAATCTAGTATATCAAAAACCATTTTGACAGCTTCTTCTTCATTTTTATGTGCTGTATGTCCTTCTTGCCATAAAAATTCTCTTGTTCTGATGAATGGAGTTGGTTGTTTAAATTCCCATCGAACGACAGTGTTCCATTGATTCAGTTTAAGAGGCAAATCTCTATGAGATCTTATCCATTTGGAAAAAACAGAATACATAATAGTTTCGCTTGTTGGTCTAATGGCTATTTCTTCTGGCAGTGTAGAATCACCATATTTCGTTACCCATGCAACTTCTGGGCTAAAACCTTCAATATGATTTTTTTCCTTCTCTAATTTATTTTTCGTTACAAATAAGGGGAAATAAGAATTTTCGACATTTAGTTTTTTTATTTCTTTGTTGAAAAAAGATTGTACACATTCCCATATGTAATAGGAAGCTGGTCGTAAAATATAACAACCTGAGATGTCATAATATTCTATAAGTTCACTTTTTACAATTACTTGTGTATACCAATCTGAAAAGTTTACAGTTTTTTTGGATGTAATTCCCAATATGTTGATATCCTTTCCCTTGTCGTCATTATTTGGGTTTACTTTTCCATTTATGCGTGATTCTCCATTACTACTACTTTTTTTCTTTTCCATTTTATCCTCTTCCAATTTCATATCTTCTTTCTTTATTTTATCATTTCCCTCCTTAATGTGAACATACTCTGGAGAATGATTATGCAATTCACAGAATTTTACTACATCTTCTAGTTTCATATATAAACTGCTGTAATTATGCAGTGGATGAATAATAACTTCTTGCATGTTTTTCATTTCTTCATCAAAATAAAGCTTTACGAGGTTGTCTTTGTCATATTTCATTGCAAGAGGAGTTAAAGAACCTGGTTGCAAATTTAACATGCTTTTCAAATTTCCTTCATCAACAAATCTTAAATTTGATGTATTTAACATGTTCGATAAATGTTTCAAGTCCACTACTTTCCAGTTTACTGTACATAAAAAAAAATAATTTTTTTTCTTATCTTTTAAAAATAAATTTTTTATAATATTTTTCGAATTTTCTAAATTCATATCTAATAAATCCTGAATACAATCAGCCTTTCCATGTTTTACCTCCTTATAGCTAATTTTTAATTCGTCTAATTCGTTACATAAAATTTTAGCCTTCTGTAATTCTTCCTCTAACACATTTTCCTTAGAATTGGGGTTGTTCATTTTTTTAAAAATATAATTAATTCTTACAAAGGTGTTCAATAACTTGTTACAATTGGGGACTTTTATTATATTATGTAAAAGGGGTTCTAAAAGTCTCATGAATTTTTCATGATACCATAAATGGGAAGCTTAGCTTTTAATCCAGATGAAAACTTACGTGTGATAATCAACGGAAAAGGAGGGGTGGGTTATTGCATAGGTTCATGAACACAGTTTTGTGTATTTGTACACACATATACATGTACGTATATATATGCACATGTAAAATATTTGTTTATAATCGATTTGTTTTTATTTACATACGTCTTTGTTTTATTTTTTTCCCTTTTTTCTTTGATGAAACCATGGTACGCAACCAGGAAATGCTACGTATGTGGCATACTCGGTATATATATATATATATATATATATATATATTGATGAATATGTACAAGGGTATGTAAAAATATATAAAAATTTCAATACAGAAAGTAGCAGAATGGACGAACGAGTGCTCTAAGTTACGGTTGCAACTGAACGAACATAAATTGCAGCAATTTTGTTCAAACTGGAAAAGTCAGATCACCAAAATGACAATATAATACATGTGCGAAAAAAAAAAAAAAAAAGGTACAGTGAAGAATGGTACTATATTTACCACAAATTTGTCATATATCTATTTTTATCTAAGCACAAACTTTTTTTACTTATGAATAAAGTTGAACAAATCACTTTTTTTATATTGGGATGAAAAAATATGTATATATAAAAAAGGTTTAAGTATTACATGTCATGTAAGTGTGGACTTACATATGTATATATATATATATATATATATAAACTACCTTAAGGTACATGCAAAACAAGCAATTTGGTTAAAGTACAATAAAATAAAAACAGTGATAATAACATTAATTATGTACATTTAAAAGAGGGTTCTTTAAGAAAGTGTAACATTTGACAATATTTCTTTTTACATGCGAATGTGTGAAAAAAAAAAAAATGATAGAATATATTATTTTGTAAATACATAATTTGAAACATAGCTTTAACGCAAATACCTTACAAAAAATGTAGTTTTTTTTTTTTTTTTTTTTTTTTTTTTAAACTGTTTTAAGAACATATTTTTTAAATTTATACATTCAGAAATAAACTATGGAAAAATAACAATAAGGTTTTTTTCCTAAAATAGTAAGTGGAAAAATAAAGGATTACTTAAATCTGTATACAATTCACTGCTACGCTATGGTTTTTTTTTTTTTTTTTTTTTTTTTTTCTTTTTCTTTTGTCACTTATGCGTTGTTTTGGGTACTGAATGAGACCACTTGGTGTCAGGTTTGTATGTTAATTAACAAGTTGGTGAACAATGCAATCTATTATTTGTAATTAATCTATTATTTGTAATTAATCTATTATTTATAATTAATCTATTATTTATAATTAATCTATTATTTATAATTAATCTATTATTTATAATTAATCTATTATTTATAATTAATCTATTATTTATAATTAATCTATTGTTTGTAATTAATCTATTATTTGTGATCTGTTCATTGTCACTTATTATCAAGTTTTTTTCTTGTTTTTCCATACATGACGGAAACCCCATTTCGTGACTTTTTCTTTTACTTTTCTGATGAAGGTTTAATGCATATAAAGTGGCCAATCAGAATCGAGACCATAGTTGGGAGGTTCACTAAATTTACACATGAGTTAATACTTTTTTTTTTTTTTTTTTATTGCCTTTCTTTTTATGATACAAGAAAGAGCTTTATCAAAATATAATGTAAAAACATACCATTTTTTTATACAGTACAAATTTTTTTTTTTTTCTTTTTCACATCTTGGTACAGGTAACTTAATAAAAGTTTTTAATAAAGAATTTTTCACATTTTTATCCTATACTTTAGTTTTATTATGTATGTATGGTATTTATACATGTTTATATGTACAGGTGTATAACAAAAAAGCATATACATATGGAGTATGCATCAGTAATGACGTGTGAAAAATGTCAAAAGTGACATAACAAATGATCATCCAGTGTGGAGTGTCATCTGTTAGTTGTCTTTTTTTTTTTTTTTGAAAAATACTTTTTATTAAACATATTTTTTAAATGCATATAAATATGTATAGTCGATTTTAACACGACATGACAATTTTATAAAAATATCATTATGCAGAACGAATCTAACAACTTATGGATAATGAAACTTGTGCATGTTTTTTTGTTAGCTTTAAAAAGGCGTCACATATGTTCATGTACTTGTAAATGTGCATATGGATACGTAAGTGTATAAATATGGACACTTATTGATATACATGGATAGGCATGCATATAGGATATACACACATAATAACGGCACATTCATTGCAGCCTTTTTTCCTTTTTTAAATTTATGAATTTTTTTTTCGTCAGGTAAAAAAATGAGAAAGGCAATTTCAAAGATATTAAAAAAAAAATAAATAAAAAATGCGTAAAATTTATATTCTATATGTAACAAAAAAAAAAAAAAAAAAAAAAAAAAATTCTTTCGATTGAATTATATATATCTCATAAATGAACAATTCATACAAGAATGAGTGATGGGTGTAAATGGGAGAAATATATATGTAAAGTACGTAAACATAACATTCACGTAAATTGTTTTCTAACTTTTAAAAATAAGGCATTAAATGATGCAACCTGTTGCGCATCATTAGTATTCATAAACATATATGTAATATATAGCAACATGTGAGAAACAGAAAAAAAAAAAAAAAGAAAAAAAAAAGAACTGTCTTCTTTATAAAAGAGAAAAAATCGAGTGCTAATTTTTTTTTTTTTCTTTTTTTAACATGAATTTATTCTTCTGATAGCCATTCTGCAAAAGCCTTTAAGCGCTTGTTGTTTGTCAAATATTCATCTGCTTCGTTCTTGCAGACCCATCTGCATAAGAGGGAGGGAAGAAAAAAAAAAGGAGAAACACATGTAAATTAATTATACATACATAAAAATTGAAAATACTTATTACACACACCTTTAGTGGGATGAATGCACATCAGATGAAGTACAAATTCGAAAATAATATGCACAGCTAGGGGAGATACAAAATTGATTCACACATCATTTGATTGGTGTGTAAAACGGATTGTATCTTTAGTGATGAGTGCTTAATATAAACATCATTCTTGTTATTATTTTTTACGTTTGTTTTTTTTCTGCGTACTCATTAAAATGGTTAAATTCAAATATATCCGAGTGGTAAATGTATTCAAAGGCCCCGCACAGTTTATCAGAGCCATATATATTATTTTTAACATTATTCTCCAAGTATTGTTTTTTGGAAAAGTCTAAAATCAACCCATAAATTGTCTCATAGTATATCTGATCATCTAGAAGGAAGGAAGAAAATAACAAATCCAATTTTGCATTGTCGAAATTTCCAACCCATGTATTTTTATCAAACTGCATGTTGTTAATAAAATCCCAGAAAATTGGAAAAAATGAAATGATAACATCTAAATCTGTGTAATTTAATGAAAGTCTGAAACTTTTCATTTCCAATATTTTGTGACTCATATATTGTGGTTTCTCAAGTGCTTCTTTACACAGTAAGCTTATTTCTTTTACAAAGGAGGTTTTCTCATTTTCCACATTTATATTTTCAAAGTGATTATTAATATCACTAATGCTTGTAGAGTTATCTTTATTCAATTCATCTTCTTTGTTACTTACATTTGTGTCACTCAAAGTGCTGTAATTTTTAGATGTCGAATAAACAGAATCTTCGTCACTTTCTTCTTCTGAATCATATTCTGAAAAATTAGCCATTTTCATTTTTTCATAATTTTCGGCGTTCCCAATTAACGAAAATAACCTCAGCTGATCCTCTGAATACTTGGTTTTTACGATGAAGTTGTTCAGATCAAATGATTCTGCATTAAAAATGTCACATTCGTGGGTTCCTTTTTTTGTCCCCTCCGTCATTTCTCCTCCTTTTGAAGCATCCACATCTTCCTTCATTTCTCCTCCTTTTGAAGAATCCACATTTTCCTTCATTTCTCCTACTTCATTGGAAGAACCCATTTCTACCTTCATTTCATCTACTTCTTTAGAGGCATTCATCTCCTCCTGAACAACTTCTGCACAGGTTGGCTGATAGCACTCTTGGTTCGCATTTTCATTCCGTGTGCTTTCTCCATTTATTTCTGCATTAGAGAATTGCTCAAGTTTCATAATACCCACATCTTTGTTTACGTTTGTGATAAAATCCTTATCCTCATTATCTTCCTTACTCTTCTTCCCTTCCTCCTCATTCTCAAGCCTACTGTCTTCCGTCTTTTTGCTTTGTTTGTGCAATTTCATTTGTTCCTTTATATGTTTGTACACACTTAACCTAGTATGTTTATTAATTTGTGTATCGAATGGTATGTTCATATTTTTCCCGATTACACAACATTCATCAATAAGCACATTTTGATTAATGATATTGTTTTCACTGACAAATGAACTGAGTATAATTACGTTATCTTTAATTATAGAGTTTTTTCCTATAATACTATTTACAATTTTTACATTTTTTCCAATTTTGCAATTTTTACAAATAATGGAATTTTCAATAATTGTATTTTCTAAAATTTCTGTATAATTTTCAACTAGTACAATTTTTAATAATTTACAGGTATCATTAATAATGGCATTTTTTGCCTTGTATAATCCTGGTTCCGAGAACGTAAACTTTGGTAAATCTGGTAATAAATGAGAAGAATTGGCTAGAAATGGATGTATATTTCTTTCAATTAATGTTTTAAAAAATTTAAAATATATTCTAAAATCTGTTAAAGTTGTTATTATTTGATTACATTCGGTGTAATTGTAATCATTATTCAAAATATGTACATAAATTTCTTCTATTTTAATTTCTTGTTTCAGTATGTTGTATATAAAATCTTTTTTTATGCACTGATAATCAAAATTATCATCAAATAATTTGAAAACTTGAGGAGTAATAATAAAAATGTTTGGTATTACTAAATCATACGAAATAATAATAGAGTTAGTACATGTATTAAAATTGGACAATGGAAATTTGTGTTCTTTATTTTCATTTAATTTATCTACACAAGATATTTCATTTACCTTTCTTCCATCACATCCACCACTTTTTCCTTTTCCTTTTCCACTTGCTACTGCTTTATCGTTTTTTTTTACCTCATCAAATATTTCACTACTTAATATTAAATAATTTTTATTTTTTAATGATTCAAATAATAAAAGCTTGAAGGAAAAATTGTCATATCCTATTACAAAATCGTCATTGTGTGATTTATATTCATCACTACAATGAGATAAGAAAAGTGTCATAATTTGATTTTTGCACTTTTCCTTATTTGTAAAATGTGCTTTTATAATTTCTTTTACATTTGCAATTGGAATTGTATCAGAAAGTAACAATAATACATCATGATAAATTTCTACACATTTCTTAAAATCTCTCAATGCATCTCCTAATGTTTTTACTTTTTTACTCAATTTAATTATCTCTATATTTAAATCGTGGTATCTTTTTTTACTTTTTTGAAACTTTTCAATGTAATGAAGTAATTCTTTTTCATGATGAGTTACTATTATATAAATCTTTTTAATATTATTTTGCTTAAAAAAATGTAACTGATAATCAATTAGGTACACTCCATTAAGCGGCAAAAACAATCTCAGACTCTCAGTTGTTAACGGCTCATATATTTCATCAAAATTATTTTCAACTAATAACCCTACAAGGTTTTTCTTTTCCTCATCATAGAACACGTTAAAATCTGCATCCTTTTTCATTTTTCAGTTCCCTCGAATTTTATACGCAAGCATTGGTGTATCTATGCAATTTTCCCTCCTGTACATCTGTTAGTTTTTTAGTACTTGTTCTGTGTATTTGACCCTTTTGCAATTTCGTTCGTTCGTTTGTTCTTTTTTTTTTTTTTTTTTTTTTTTTTAAATCTTCTTGGCTCTTCTTTCCACACGTTTATTCCTTACTAGGTGTGTAACAAACGGGGAATTACAAAACTTTCGTTGTAATGTCACCTGTAGAAAGCAAGTTCTTATTTATCTTACTTTCCACGAGTACCTTCTTTTAAGCTTTAATTATTGGTTAACAGAATATTATAATAATATAACAATGAAGGAGATACTTATATATCGTAAGTTAAAGCTGTACTTTTCTTCTTGTTTAATTTGTTTATTCTTTTATTCTTTTTTTTTTTTTTATTGTACATTTCATTAAAACAATGAAAAATTTTCTTCTGTTCTCCTTATTTTGTGTAAATGTAATCTCTTGTGATGAATGAAAATTTACATGCATTCATGTGTATACCTTATATATCTTTGCTAAATGCCTATATGGCACGTAAAAAAAAAAAAAAAGGGAAAAAAAGAAAAAGGGACTTTTCACTCTTTTTCAAAATTACAACAAACTTGCAACTGAGAGATAAAGATAGATAAAAAAAAAAAAAAAAAATGTAACTTTTTTAACGTGTTTTAAAAAGAAAGAAAAAAAAAAAAAAAGTTCGGAATTATTTCTTCATTTAAAAGGGTACCAAATTTTCATGTTACATTCGAAGTAATCAGTGTTAATTTTTTTTATTGTCCTTATGTTTAATTTAAAAATAAAAAATAAAACAAGGCTCAAAATAAAATACAAGGTTCAAAGCAAAAGCTTAATTCATAAAGTGTATAAAATGTAAAAGCAAATTAAGTATACTTAGGAAAGAAATAAAATATAAAAACCCTATGGTATAATGAACCGACAAATTGGAAAATATTTCACCAGGTATATATATATATATATATATACGTATGTATGTATACAGTTTTTATACATTTATACACTTAAACAAACTCATTTCACCAACTAAAAACCGCCGTGCACGGAACATAATTTTACTTTATAAATATACAAGTATAGAACGAATATGAATACATTATTTGCAAAGGTTTATCGCGATTAATGAATACATTTTTATTTTATCTATCTCATACTATGTATTTACATACATACACACATGTTTCAGTAAATATGTGCCTCTTAAGGGATGAATCAGAAAAAAAAAATAAAATAAGTACGCCATTAGAAGAACATTATATAAAAAAAAAAAAACATTTAATTTGTTATCCACTATGTGTATTCATTGGCATCCGAAAGGCAATGAATAATATATGGAAAAATAAAAAACCATTAAATGGAGTCTCAGAATATAAAAATCGACACGATTTAAAAATGGTAGAGAAAAAAAAAAAATACTTCACATTATATATGTGTGCTCCACAATTTTGTACAAAATATAAAGAAAGAAATAGGTGTATTTTTACTACTTTTTAAAATACACAATAAGGAGAATTCTTTAGTTAAAACATTTTATTCATATAAGAAAAGAGGATGGTTAAATGAATAAAGGAAAAAAAAAAAAAAAAAAGTCAAACTATAAAACGAAATGGGGAATAAAATCTCTGATAAGAAGTGATGAATAAAATATCTGACATGAAGTGGCGAACCAAATCTCTGATACGATACGGTAAAGCAAAACTGTAAAAACAAAGTAAAGAAAAGCAACAAAGAAAAAGCAATATACTCTTTTTTTTTTTTTTATAATAAAGTGTACAATGTGATGTGTGTGAAACACTCTATAAACAATAGTATTGTGGTTTATAGAATTGGGAACATTTTTTACCAAATTGCAAACATCTCTATTTTATAATTTTAAAATCATTCATTTTTTTTGATTTTGCATATTTTGAAACCAAATTGGGTCTCTCAACCACTTGGGCTTGTTTATAATGTATGGAATTTTTTTCATAGCAGGTGGTGTATCTTCATTTATAAACTTGTGCAAATCATTTCGACAATTTTCCAATTCAATAGTTAGTTTCTGACATATATCTAACTGCTGCGTCTCTTCTCTTAAATGCGTGAGATTAAGGAAAAAAAAAAATAAAATAAAATAAAATAAAATAATAAAATAAAATAATCACGTTTTGTGTGTAACATATACCTTGTACTAACCAAGGCGATTTCTTTTGAATGGCGTTCTTCATAATAGTCATATGTAGTATATATAACAATAAAATAACCTTTTGGAATTTTTTTTTTTTTTTAGATGATCTAATCACAAAAAAATTCCATTATGCTTACACAAATAAGAACATAATATAAGTGCATTTATATACGTATTGCATATATGAAACCTACACTACACAATGGATGAATGCTGAACTCTTGGATGCATTGGGTACATGAATGTGTATGAACGTGTATGCTGTATAAAACTCTTTTTCCTTTTCTTTTTTTTTTTTTTTCCTTATTTTTTCATATTTTTTCTTATTTTTATTTTATTTTTTTTTTTTTTGCTATTATGTCTGCTTACTCATTCAAGTATGCACACTCATAATGATACTGCTTTGCTGAGTTGTAACAACTCCAATCACTATTTTCATTTTTGGAATCTATTATTTTGTTTGTGTAGAAATCAATTGCCTTTTTATTAGCCATATGTCTTCTAGTGGTTATTCCCATAAGTAAAATGATGTTGAAAAAGAAGCATCCATACACTATTTTTGCTGTCCTACCTAATTCGTTCCATCCTATTTTTATCTGCTGAAATTTGAACATTCTTTTTTTTTTTTTTTTTTTTTTTTTTCTCCTTTTTCCCTCTCCTTTTCGTTCCTCTAAAAACTACTATGTATTTCAACGCTTTTATAAGAAAATGTTAATTTTACATTGAATTCCCAATTGTTACACATTTCATTAATTTTACACGGCTCTGAAAGATCAAACTTATTTCGATGCTAAGTATAATACGAATGCAGCTCATATGTATGCAAACTATGTAATTACTTCACCTGTGTATGTAATATATAATTTTTTTTTTTATGTAAGCATACATATCTATTCACATATGTACTTATGACTAGCAATGATTAATGTAATTTATGGCCCCCTTTAAAAGTACTCCTAATGTCTCAAAAAGCGAGATTCTTACACAACAATATGGAATTCCTTACACCTGCATAAGAATTTACCGCATGAACACTTGGTAGTAACAAGAATATAAAATATGCTCCCTTGCTCTTTTTATTTGCTTTATTTGTTTTGCCTCTTTAGCAGCTTTTACATGTTTCACTGATATTAAAAACATTATCAAATGTACATAATGTTATTTCCCCATTATTGCATTGTGCTTAGGAAATTTTGAAATATTTATACCAAAAAAAAAAAAAAAAAAAAAAAAAAAAAAAAAAAAAAAAAAAAAAAAAAAAAAAAAAAAAAAAAAAAAAAAAAAAAAAAAAAAAAAAAAATGTAAAAAAGGAAAAACAAATGTAAAAAAAGAAAAAAAGATGTAAGAAAAGAAAATAAAAGGTAAGAAAAGAAAAAAAAAAAATGTAAAAAAAAGGAGCGTCAAAGAGAATAGTCTCCAAATTTTTTTTATTTTGTGTATATTTTATTTAGCAAATTTTGTTTTGTTTTGTTTACTCATTTATTTTATTTTTTTTTTTTTTCTCCCGAAATATTGTGCAAAGTTACTATTTTAACAATTGACATTCCTTCTTGCAAATAAGAAATTTTTTTTTTTCCAAAAGTATGCTAAACCTAAACGTTTCTTTTTTTTTTTTTTTTTTTTTTTTTTTTTTTTTTTTTTTTGTACATTATTAGATCACCCTGAGTTACTTTATTATACCAGTATATATACACCCATACATTTTTTTTTTTTTTTTTTTACACAAAGTTTCTAAATATTCATCCTCTTTTTTGAATGAACGGGCAGTCGCATTATCCATTATGTATATATGGATGCATGTATGTGTGTGTGTGTATATTTTGTTAGCTTGTTTCTCCATTTTATGCCCGGATCATTTGACACATTTTTCCTTTTTAATTTTTTATCATAAGCAACAATTAAGCATTTCATTTATAAAACAACTTGTGCATGAATATGTGTATATGTATAGGGTACGCTTACATATGAGGGGTAACCACACATTACTGTTATATCCTGCCTAGGTTTGGATATGCCTTTTTAAAAGTGCACTGACCATTGTAATATTTACTTTCTTTGTTTATACCGTTGTTCCTTATCCCATTTGTATTTGTTTTTGCCGTATAACATTGTTTTCTCCCCCATGAATATTTCCACGTGTGAATACACGTACAAAACCATAAGCACTAGTAGAAGCACTAATAGAAGTAGTAATAGAAGTACTAACAGAAGCATTAATAGACACATTGGTAGACACACCAGTAGACACTTTCATATTTATCTATACGTGGGGGCTGAAAAATAAACTCCTAATTCATCAGCAATTATAGGCGAGAGAAAACATAAATTAGTGAAGGCAAGAGTGAAGGCAAGAATGAAGGCTAAAGTGAAATACAACCTCTTTGATAATTTGCTCTCCAACCATGTACTAATATTTTTCTTGATTTTTCTACTAAATGCATTGATATTCTTTTCATTTATTAATGGGTTCTTATTTCCAAGAGAAGGAATTACTAACAAATCTGAGGATTTGGAAACATTTAGTAGAAATGTATTTGGAGATGAATATATAGAATCGCTAAAAGAAAAAAAGAATGTGCATTCCATTATGAATGCTCCGTATGATAGAATAGTTATATTACTTATAGACGCGCTGAGATTTGATTTTACACTATACGATCCAAATTATAAAAAAGAAAAAGAAGATGATGAGTCTATAGATGAAGAGAAGAATACAACAAATAATGTGAGATTTTTTCAAAATAATATGATGAATTTGCACAATATATTAAAAAGTGAAAAAGAAAAAACAAGGTTATTTCGATTTCAAGCAGATGCACCTACAGTTACAACTTCAAGACTAAAATCTATGGTAATTGGATCTATACCAAATTTTTTAGATATAAATGAAAATTTTTCCCCAACTGATGATATACAAGATAATTTTATAGAACAACTTTATTATAATAGAAAAACGGTTACTGCTATTGGGGATGATACAATGGTAAAATTAACAAAAAATGTAAGTAGAAAATTAGTATATGAAAGTTTTAATATTTTTGATTTATATTCATTAGACATCAAATCCAAGAATCATTTTTATGAAGAATATCCATTAGATTATTGGGACCTCCTCTATGTTCATGTTTTGGGTGTTGATCATGTAGGACATGTTGGAAAACCTAATTCTAGAAAGATGAAAAGTGTGTTAAAAGATTTCGATATTTTTATAAACGACATAGTAGAGAAGGTAAAATCAGAGGAGAAGAAGAAAACTTTATTTGTTCTTATGGGTGACCATGGTCAAACACAAACAGGAGATCACAGTGGATTAAGTGCAGATGAAACTGATACTGCTTTATTTATGTATTCCCCCTTAACATTTATGCAATTAGATAAAAATATTAACAACAATAATTTTATTTTATATGATAAGGAGTGGCTAGATAGAAACAATTCAGATTCACCATATGCATCTAGTGCATGTATTCCAGAGGAGGATAATGCATGTTTGATTGAAAGTTATAAAAATTATCATTCTGCTTTAAATAATTCTAATAACGATAGAACCTACTTCTATAATGTAAGAAACACAAGACAGATAAATTTAGTAAGTACTTTGTCATTTTTAATTGGATCTACTATCCCGTTTTGTAACGTAGGAAATGTTATGATGGACCTTATTCCAAATGCATATGGAAAGGTGAGTAATAAAAGTAATGGTAAAACTGCAGAGGCTCAGCATAATACAAATGAAAAAAATGAAAACAGTGAAAATAGTGAAAATAGTGAAAATAAAATTAATGGGAATAACATTTCTGAAAATGATGTAGAAAACATAAAATTGAATGAAATTCAGGATGATAGTAAGCACTCAGACTTATACTATGAATTGTTAAATTTACACTACATTGCTGAACTTAATTATGCCAATTTATGGCAAATAAATAGGTACCTAAATGAGTATGAAAAACATTATAGTATAGTAAAAAATGAAGATTATTTTTTCATTAAAAATAATTGGAAGAATATTGAAGATGAAAAGGAGAAATTTTTTCAACCATATAAAAAGTTTATGGATATTGAAGAAATCTTAACAAGTGAAAAGGAAGAATATATAAAATATATAAATAAAATGAGAAATTTAATGGAAATTACACAGAAATATTTTTATTTTATCTTTGCTGTTAAGAAACCATCATTTATTCTGTTATGTTTTATAATAAACATATTTTTTCTTATTATATTTAAAATATTCTATCTCAATTCGAAATTAAATTATTATTACAAATCAATTTCAGTAGGCACATTTATACTCTTCTTAACAATTTTGTTCATTATGCTAATTCCACTAGACATTTATAACAAGTCCTTAAACTTACTTACGTTTACATTTTTGTTTGCATTGTTAGTTGTTGGACATTTGTTTTCTCGAAATAAGTATACAGATTTTTTCAGATTTATTATGTATATAAAAGTATTTTTAATATATAGTAATCTTCCAGATGAAAACCTAAAGAAATATACAGCTATACATCCTCAACATACGGAATCCATTTATAATGAGAAAAATAAAAATTTTAACAACAAATGTCAAGATAAGGACACCTTTTTTCGAAAATTCTGCAGATTTTTTAAATGCTTGTTTGTAATAATTAAGAGAAGTATTACCAAAAGTACAAATATAGTACTTCCACATGTTTTTAATATTATAAAATTCTTTTTCACGAAAATGAAAAAATTATTTAAAATATTAGTCAATAACAACTACTTTTTATTTGTTGTTATTTGGAGCTCATTTGAATTGTCATACTATTATGTCTTTAATGAGAAACATTACATCCACTTCATTTTAATTTCCTACGTCTTCTTATCTCTGTTCAAGAATGATTCCTTCTTTTCCTTGCACCTTTTAAGGTAGGCACTTGTGTATACCTCTTCGTGTGGTTGTGCTTCTCTGCAGATTTGCTTCTACCCAGATGTGCATATGTTCGCATATGTTTTCCTAGTATATTCCCTCCCATTTACATGCATCCTCCGCACGAATACGTCCATACAATAATTGAGTCCGTGTGTGTTACATAGCCAAGCCTGTAATAATCTTCTCCAATTTGTGATATATTCCTCTTTCCTTATCCTATATAGCCCGTGCTAATGTTTGTTTTATATACCATCTTATGACAAATGATCCGAATACACTCTTTCCCACCTTTTGAATCTCTGCAGAGGAATGATACTTCTCATCGTTTTGGTTTTGAATGGAGCATTGAGTTATACCCCTCGTTATTTCGAGCACGATGTAGAAAAATTTTACTTAAAAAAATCCATTCTGGAAATGGCATTGCCAATTTCGTGTTATTTATTAAGCATATTATTAATAAATTGTGGTTTAAATAAAAAGTTGAGAAGAAAAATAAAATTAATAATGTTAGTAGGGTGGACCCTACAATTCGCACTTGTAATTTTATATTTCCTTAAAGTAAATGAACAAGTAATATTTTGGAATCCCCCAGTTATTTATCTCATAACTTTTTTACTGTATTTTTTCGTTATATTAAGCAAAAGTAGTATAATAAAAAAAGAAAAAGTATCAGAATCTTTTCAAAAAATTTATGAAGTCTCTATCAGTCTCTTCCTCATCTTGTTTTCCTCACTTCAATTATCGTTTATTGTGTATAGTAATACAAATTTAAGTGTAGTGTTCTTTTTATATACAACATTAATATTTTTTTATTTTTTTTTTGTGAGCACGAATAAATCAGAAGGAGATATAGACATGAATAATATTAAAATCAAATGGATTGAAGAGAATAGACATATAGATATGTTTACCCAGATAGATGAAGAACAAGAATGTAATACTGAAAATAATCATCATAATCATGTAAATACATGGGTAAAAGAAAAATTTGATTTGAAACTTGTGCAACAAAAGTGTATGTTATTGGATAAATGCAGCATACTTAACGAAGTAGATGCTACTCAAATTCAAATTTGCAAGTTAGTAAAAAGTATCCCATTTTTCAATATTAATGATACAGATTTTTATTTATTATCAGCAATACTTATTAAATATTCCTTTTTTTTAACAGGACATAAATTTGTGTTAAATAGTTTTCCATTAACTGCGGCATATATTGGTTTTAACAAATATGTTTGGCCTATAAGTCAGCTATATATATTTATTCATGTATTTTTCCCTATGTTATTTTCTCTTATTTTCATTCTTTATGTGTTCAATTTAAGAAAGATAAAATTGTTGACGTCCTTTAAGCAAGTCGATTTGTATAATTTTTATTTTTACCCCTTGATTAATTTTTGTTTCAAGTAAGTCTAGAAAATATATACACCAAAAAAAAAAAAAAAAAAAAAAAAAAAAAAGTGTACCTACGCGGTTAAGCAACTGAAACGGCATCTCAGCATATGGTCCCCTTATCATGCCAAAATTGGATGCACCACCGTGATCCTGCTATTACTACTAATTACTACTCATCATTACATTTTTTTTCCCCCGGTTTTGTTAGGATCATTTTCATATTCTGCTGTAAGTGTCTTACTTCCTTATGGGTGGCTTTTTACTTGGAGACGCACCTCATGGTATGCACATCATCATGAGAAAACATGTGTAGAACGGATAAGAAAATATGTTTCTACACATGTTTGAATGGATCCTAATAACACATTGTATTTATCTTTATCCCATGCTTCTCTCTCTCTCCCTTCCCCCACCCCACTCCGCATTCCTCGTGTATTAGTACACGCATAAGCTTTACACATATATTCATTTCCTTCCCTTTTTAACCTCTTTCAGCTGTATGACTATTTTATACCGAATTACTTTTTTTTAACTTCAATAAATATTGTGTTCATCACTGTTTCTATTTTAATACTATCCCTGACGAAGTACATATTTTTAAGATAGTTATTATTTTTTTTGTTTGGATGGATGAAAAATTTTCTTCATTGTGTCTTCTCGTCCTAAGGGTGCCCAGCCCCTATCCTGTCGCACAAAAATGGGCAAAAAAATGGACAGAAAAGTGGGCAGAAAAATGGACAGAAAAATGAACGAAAACGATGAGCAGTTATTTGGATGTACAAGTTTTCCAACCTCCTACGCATAAACATGTCACACCAATTTATGTAAATTACGAATAGCATATTTTTGTATCATTTTTGAATTTTATTTTTGGGTCTTAACATGTACCTACATATATGTAGCCCATAAATATGTCGACGAAGAAAAACAACATATTTGAAAATCAACAAGAAAAGGAAAACACTTTATACTTTTCGTTTTTTTTCACATCACATGAACATTTCGCGAAGTTGTTTTGTATATCCCCGCCTCATTTTTTTTTTTCATTTACAAACTTAATTTATACCTTTTAATTATAAATTTTCATTTATAATGCATGCAAAATATGTCACGTAATAGTATGTCTACAAACTTTTTTTTTTTTTTTAACAAAAAATTTGCTTGTGTTTTTGGGCATATATATGTATATATAAACACGCGAGTTCACGTGCGCTCCCCCTTACATCCCGTGAAGAGCGCTCTAATCTCTTAATTTTTAAAATTCCGAACTTTTTTTTTTTTTTTTTCTCATTTTTTTGACGAATATGTCATTTCGCCTCATCCTTAACTTACGCTCCACCAAGAATGTCCATAAGAAATGAAAATTTCCTCGTTTTCTTGTATATCCCTTTGAGCGCGCAACATTATTATTTGGTTGGACGCAATTGTCTCCTGTAGAGGGGATAGAAGAGAGAGAAGTAAAATATGTGTAGCTGACAATACAGGTGATATGGAAATGTAGAAAAGTTTGGAAAAGATAAATACAGCACACAGGGGGAGAAGGCGTGAGAAATGGTCTACAGAAGCAGCAATACGGATATTAACTACAAGTAAAAATAGTAACAGGAATGGCAATAATAGTAGTAGCAATAATAGCAGTAGCAATAACAGCAGTAGCAATAATAGCAGTAGCAATAATAGCAGTAGCAACAATAGTAGTAGCAGTAATAGCGCTAATAAAAGGTGTGTAACATTTTTCTCGTCCCTGTGCTCCTGCATTGGTATTATATGAACAGAGGCATTGGGGGAATCAGAGTGGTTGTATAAAATCCCGTAACCCAAGGGAAAGAGCTTATAATTCACAGCGTCTTTTTTTTTGATAAGGATTTCCACTATTTGTGTGTTCATGTTTTCTTGTTTTCCCTCAAATAAATAATTAATTAACTTTTCTGGAATATCTTCATTTTTAATTTTCATTGTTGGACATATTTCAATAATTTCATTTTTTTTTATTTTGTCACACGAGAATATACCAACTCCGTTGAGGGAAGAATCGCCAACGTATACTCTTTTGTGCAACTCGTGAAAATTTATCTCTTCTTTTTTTAAAGCCTGTCTTAAAGCATGTTTTGCAAAATAATTATGAAATCTTCTTTTACCAGTAATCATTTGGGTTATACTATCAGACCGCATAAATTCTGGACATGTGTATATATGTTTATGTATCTATATCTGTGTATGTATATCTATGTCTATGTGTGCATCTGCACATTTTTATGCACACAGTACAACTAAAAATTGGGAAGGAGCAAAATGCGTAAAAAAAAATGTTACGTAACGAATTAACAAAACCTTTTTTTCGAATGACCAAACATAAATCGTTTTAACTTAACCAATCTTGAGTAGTGGTACATATTTACTAGTTACAATTCCATATATCATGTTAAGTGTGAAAAAATGCGTATTTCTTCAAATTTTCAGAATGGGCATGTATGAAATCAAATAAATATATATTTACAAGTTCACTTCTAAACTGGTTTCAATCAGTAGCGTTCTATAAATCGATCCTTTTTAAGGATTTGGCCTTTTTTCTTATTTTGGCCTATAATATATTTTCCTATATTTATTTGAAAATATGTAACGTGTGTTTTGACAAAGTTGGGTAATCGAAAAAAGAAAATGAGTACGGCGCGTACTAATCTTCGCAAGCCAAAGCCAATGGAAGCTGCTTTTAAAATGTGTGCAAGCGTATTTATTCACGCCTTTATACATGTTTTCATATTAAGTATGTATGTGTATATATATGTACGTTTGGAACACAGGCATGCATAAGTTTGTTTCTCCATTTTTTAATTAGTTTTTTTTTTTTTTTTTTTTTTTTTTTTTGCCCAATCATTAGCATGAATTCACAAGTTATGAATTTTTGGAATTCTCAATCAGGAAATAAATTATGCATATTTTTTTTTTTTAAGAAAATATTTGACCTACTCACACAGCAATGGAAAGGCGGTTGTACATCCATCAAAAATGTAGTCATGCCATGTCATGTGATAAAAGAAAAAACTTGGAACGTATGTCAAAATAAGAAAATGGCATTCAAGGGATTCCATATATTCAAAAGCGTTTCTGACAATGTCAGTTGTGACAAAAAAAGAGAAAAAATATATATATATATATATATATATATATATATATATATACATATACCCATACATATACGTATATACACATGTAGCTGTGGAAGAAGACGACGACGACGAAGCAAAAGAAAAAAAATTGACACTTTTTTTACGTTCTTATTGGAACATGTAACCGTTTAAGGAAAAAAAAAAAAAAAAAAAAAAAATGCTAGTATGTCATATGAATAGGCATTGCTAGAAACTGGTGTATTTTTGCCATATCATTCAGAATAGATTCTAAATGCATCGGGATTACAACATCATCAAAGAATTTATATTTTTTTCTTTGCTTCTTTTTATAATAACAAATATTTTGATATATAAGAGACAAAGCACACAAGGCAAAAAATGTGTGAAACAGATCCACTTCTTGGTGAGATAACATTTCTTTTTCATAAATATTAAAGAAGTGTTTTTTTTTAAAATAATTATCCTTATTTTCAGTTCTGGAAAAACCACCTTTCTGTTGATCTTGGCACTTCAAAATAAAATTTATTAATATATTCACATTGAATAATTCACTTAAATTTGTTTTCAATGAAACTAAACTTCCCAAAACCCACCAAGCGTAACATACATCGTGCTCTTTTCCTACTCGCCCATTAATGCCCAAGTTGTCACACCTATCACAAAGCCATCTAATCAGGGGGGGGGGGGGGGGGGGTAACCATACATACAAATATATGCTTATATATATATATATATATATATATATATATATGTACGTATGTATGTGTATATATTTGTGCAGACATGCACAGGCACGTCTTGCGTAGATATTGCCAAAAAACGGCTGCTGCAATCGATGCAGATGTATAGGTTCTACTTTGCTGAAGTAGATCGAATTTCATCATTGACAGATGTGCATGCATGTAACACGTGCGTACGAGTGTGCTCATATATTTGTATGCACATTTAAGATGAATTTTAACGAGTAACTATAGTTTTAAATACCTAATTAATTTTTCCCGTACTATGACATTATCCAATATGTAGTTCCCATTACTGTTAGCTCTTAGCATGTTTAAGGAATTGATGGCACAAAATGTAGTACCTGCATGTGATTCTGAACCTGGGAAATTAGAAAATCCTCCATCTAGATTAAAACATGTTAATATCCACTGCGCACATTTCTCGTTATTGTTATATAAGTTCATATATATATTTCTTTTCTTTAATAAAAGATTTATAAAATATAAGACTGAGAGAGAGCAAAACATAAAACGCATATCGCCATCATAATGAAATCGTGTACTGTTTAAAGAAAAATGATAAAATCCTTTCTCTTCATCAAGAATAAAATATAAAAAATTATATATTTCTAATAGTATATTCGTGCTTATATCATCTTCACTTATTTTATTTAATAAGAATAAAATTTGAATAGCACTTAATGTTGATATTACATTTGCTTCATATAAACATATTTTGCCACAGGGGCTAAATCCTGTCAAATGGAATTTCTTTTTTTTTCTTTTACCTAAAGATGTCATATTCATAATTATTTTAAGTTCTTTGCCTTCCATTTTATTTACATATTGTGTACTATCCGTCTGTTTACTATTCATGCTTTCGACAGATGAGATTTTTTGGTTACTCATCTTTTCAGTTACCGCACTCATTACAACATTGCAATTATCTGTTTTGCTTTCATTTCGAGAATTAATATTTTCGATTTGATGAACACTTTTTTCAATAAAAAAGTTGGAAGAAATTCTCTCATTTTCTGACTCGATTTTACCACCACTACTATTTCCCATTGCAGAAACATTTTTATTAAAATAGCTAGGGTCACATTTAGATGTAGCAACTATTCTATTAATATCCTCATTAGATAAAAAATATTTTTCTTTTTTTAACTTATAAATGTATTTTTCTTTAATTTTTTTTTTTTGTAAACTCTGCATTACTAATTTGTATAAAGTGTCTATTATTTTCTTGTCTAGTACTTCGTCTAAATTCATTCTGTTTTTCTTCACCATACAAAGTCCGCTAAGAACCCAAAAAATACCACTAAGAAATATGGATTCATATTTACTACATACATCATTTTCACTATATTTATTTCCTAGCTTTTCTTTTATTATGTTTAAAAAATAATTTTCATGTAACTTTAAGTCTAAATCCATGCTACTCCTATAGGTATGTCAGATTTATAATTGGCCAATACACAAGGGCATAGATATGTGAGTTGGGAAATGGGACATAAGCGTGGTAACGGCGAAAGCAAATAATCATGGGAACGATGTATAACTATAATTCAATTTTTTTCACATAGAGTTAGGTAAGTCCAAAATATTTTAAAAATGATGGACGTTAAAAAATATATATTAGGTCGTACGATAGGGTCCAAAACAAAATAAAGGACTAAAAATAGGAAAAAGGTGGAATGGGAAAAAAGAAAAAGAAAAAAAAAAAAAAAAAAAAAAAAAAAAAATTTCGCATGAAACTGAACTATTTATATAATTTGTACATGGGTGTATACACCCACATATAAAACAGCGTGTGAACATACTAGATGATGTACAAATGGACATAATACACAATTCGTAGGATGTGTTTTTAATTAGGTCTTACTATCAATCCACTAAAGAAGTCACGACAAAAAATGTCCGATTTTTTGATAAAAAATGATTTGTAATCTGCTCGAATATGAGAAAAGGTCATAAGAGTTCCTATCATAGTAAATATAGAAAAAAGCAAAAAACCGTAAATACCTTGAACCCCTAAAATACCAACAGTAATTCCCCCAATTATTCCGTGAAATTGTTTGCTCAGAATTAATGAATGCTTATTGTGCCTAATTCTTCTCTCATTATAATTCTTATCCTTTGACAACTTAGCGTCTAAGATGTTTTTTAAAATGACTACATTTTGTTTGTTCACATTTGGCTTTGCTTCCATTATTGATTTGAAAAAGCGGAAAGAAATAAATTATTCAGGTTTATTCAGGTTTATTCAGGTTTATTCAGGTATATTCAGATATATTCAGGTTTATTCAGGTTGTGTGGATCACGGAGGCAGTTTTATGAAAACTATGCTAGGTAAGCTAGCAGAACATGTCAAAAAAAATAAAAAAAAAAAAAGAAAAAAAATAGATAAAAAATAGATAAAAAATAGATAAAAAATAGATAAAAAATAGAAAAAAAAATAGATAAAAAATAGAAAAAAAATAGAAAAAAAAAGAAAAAACGCATTTTCCCCCTTTTCGAATCCT
Organism: Plasmodium gonderi; assembly: GCF_002157705.1. Classification (NCBI taxonomy): domain Eukaryota; phylum Apicomplexa; class Aconoidasida; order Haemosporida; family Plasmodiidae; genus Plasmodium; species Plasmodium gonderi. The sequence goes on from NW_021628939.1 coordinate 1,505,454, forward strand.
AACTTGGGCACAATGATCTTGTCAGAATTAAATCAAAAAAGAAGAAAATAAATCTTCGTTGTTTTGCAATAGTATCCATTAAATAAGGCTCTCAAAGAGTTTGCATACTTTAAACAATTTTATATGATCGCGTATTTTTCAGTTAAACTGGTGTAAAAAAATTTCCGCATGTTACATTAACAATTTTGAGAAAAACACATATTGAAATTGAATATTTATTTTTTACAGCTTCATGGTAAGCAGCGAGGAAGTGATAGTAGTTAACACGTACAGGTCAAAAATTCGTTATGCTTTTTTAAGTGGTGCAAAGAAGTTTACAGGGAATGACTCCTCTCATCCCCCTGTGAAAAAGAAAATTTTCAAACGTGTAAATTATATGCACTTTAGAGTTCTAAATTTAATGTTACAATAATGAGGGAATACGAATTCCTTTTTTAAAGCCTTAAGTAATGTTACATGGGACATTATAAGGATTTCGTTTTTTTTTTTTTTTTTTTTTTTTTTTTCCCTTTACTTGAATTTATGTAAATCCTAAGATTAATTATTACCACCAAGTCTTGAAATTAAAAAGAGAAATAAAAAAAAAGAATACGCCAATCTAACATTCACCTTCTAAAAATTTTACAAAACTGATGAAGGTGCATCATATATTTTCCCTTTTTTATGGTTATTTTGAAAAAGTATAAATAAGTAAAATAGAATAAAAAAGCATAATGACATCTTATAGGACATCATTTTAATTTAACAACTATAATACAGTTATGCCACTACTGAAACATAATATTAGGTGATAAAAATGAAAAGGTTAATCTTTTTTCACACATATTTCATTTTTATTGTTTTATAAAACAGGCATGTATGAAAAGATACAACTCTTTTTTTTTTTTTTTTTTTTTTTTTTCCCTTTTTTACAAGTAACAAAAAAATGTGTAGATACACAAATTAAAATTCTTTTCTTAAAACTTTTAACATATGTCATTTCATCTGTAGGAAGTAGACACTTCTATTGAACTATTTTTATATGGCTTTCTGTGCATGCACCAAAAAAGCATATGTAATGCATTATATTATGTGTACAGACAAAATATATAAAAATGAAAAATCTCTTTTAACATCCTCCCAACATACCCTTAATTGACATTTCCAATCGATATTTACTGAATACAGTTTTCATAAATTTTGTTAACCCCGTGACGGTGTCTTTACTATTTGTTTAATTTTCATTGTTCCTTTATCCTTTGTCATTTTTGTTGTTTTGTAAAACTGGGTTGTACCTGTACATGACTGTGCTATATATACAGACGTACATATATGCATAGGTTCAGGCATTAGAACATTTAATGATTATTTTCCTTTTCTCAGCAAAATTTGCATTTTGTTCACACCTTTTATTTTATTTTATTTATTTTCATGTCAGAATGTATAGAATATTCCACGTGTCCCTGCTTATTATTTCCTACCTCTTATCAAATATAAAATGTTTTACGACAAATATCTATGATAGGAATAGTTTGCATAACTGTTCTAGTGTCTTATGCTCCCATGATAAGTTAACAAATATATATAACAATTCTAAATTTATTTTAGCCGAACTGGAAAATATTTTGTATGATATACGTGATGAAAAGGATGCACATAAGTCAGGTTATATTTGATACATTCACGTGGTTGTGCTTAAAAGGGACAATTATGTGATATTCACATTTTTGTGCAGACATTGGTCTATGCTCGATATATACATGTATAATACTCACGTTGCTACATCGATATGAGAACACCTTTTTCTTATTATAATTTTTGCAGAACATGAACAGGGCAATGCTCTCGATCTTGAAATAAAATTCCCTAATTCTAAGGATTACGAGGACTTGTCTTATTTAATTCAGGATGAGGAAAATGGAAATGAAAGAAATTTCGCTGAGCCTGTTCCATATATCATTATTAGTAGAATAGATGATGGTTACATTATTTATATATTGTTATTATTTATTCTTAAATTATTTTATTACTCCACCACCACCCTCCCTGTGCATTAAGAATAAAACTAACATAATATTACACCTATATTGAATATAAAATAAAAAACTAGTGACCTTTACAGTAGTACACATCCATTTTTTTTTTTTTTTTTTTTTTTTTTTTTATTTCCTCCTTTTATGAACATATTCAGACGATTTCGAAAAATCAATATTAGTAAAAGAAAAGAAAAATATATATTCATAATAATTGCTAAAAGGAACAACAGAATGTTGCAATCATGTATATGGCACAAACACATTCCTCATGATTAAATATAATTTTCGATTAAATACAGTTTATTTTATTTTCATATGTATACAAATATTTCCATTTCTTTTTCAACACCTTCCACTCAAGAATAACACTACGGACAGGTTGGATAACTCGGACATTCGAGATCTAACGGGCGAAGAACAAATGGACGTGGCATTTTCAAGAATTCGTGACGTATGTGTTTGATGTGCCTAAATTTATTTTAGAAATATATAATAATGTCTATATACACGATAAACTAGCACATTTATTCACGTTTATATATATGCATATATACGTACTTGTGTACAAGTTGTCACATACTTATTCCCTTTTCTGCACACAAACAGCTTGACGAACAGCAAAAACGCTTTACGGAAGAAAAAAGGTAAACATATAATGAGAAAAAAGCAGAAAATTACAAGTTGGATTTTAATTTTTCTACAATACTGCACCTAGCATAACGCAGTTTGACACAGCTCCATTTTTAATCTCGTGCTATGTTATATAACAATTCAAAATGCACGGCTTTTTTCATTAAAAATAAAAAAAAAAAAAAACCTCATATTATTTTCCCTTTCTTCTCATAAAAATGATGTGATCACGATAAAGGAAATTTAATTTGAAGAAATACTTAAGATGAAGGAGCAAGGCAGTGTAGGAAAATTGAATTAGTACAGAATGAGGTACGTTTAGAGGAGACAAGTGACTTAATCATACTCTATGCGTTTTTTTTTTTTTTTTTTTTTTTTTTTTTTAAAAAAAAAATACTATACCAATTATCTAGTTTGTTTCGTATTGTTTTATTTATTTTATATATCTTTGCATGAATGGCAAAATTCAGGCTAAACGGAGGTTTTAAACAAAAAAAAAAAAAAAAAAAAAAAAAAAAATAATATAAAAAAGTAAAAAATATTTAAGCACACATATGCGTATATATAAGTGCATATACAAATGTATAAATTTAGGATCAAGTATACCACTTTTTCCTTTTCAAACAAATTTAATAACAAAGAAGACAATTATTTTTTTTAAAAGTTTAAGGAAAAAACAAAATTAATGGGGAGTGGGGACATAACCATCTACATAAAAATTTCTTGTCATGGGAGGTAATTTAATTTTTATTCCATCTAGCTCCTTTTTTAGTTTCACCTGACATCCTAATCTAGAACTATAAATGGAAAAATGGGTAGAAAAACATAACAAATATATATATTTTTTTTTATTGCCTTGACTTTTTGATAAGTGTAAGGTTTGTGTGTGTATACCCACTTCCCCCCCCCCCCCCCCCCCCCCTCCTCAGTAAAAGGAAAAATAACGCGCTATGAACATGTGCATATATTTTATATATATACATATTTGCATATCTATGTGAGCATATGGTACAAGTACACAGACATTTGTGTCAACACTCAATCTTCATTACGTTTCGGTTATACATGGTGCTAGCTCTAACATGTCAATTTCATTATCTTGGGCTTCAGGCAAAAGGTCGTAATACTTTTCATCAATTATCACATGACAGGTGGAACAAGCACAAAAACCGTCACATGCCCCTATAAAAACATAAATGAATATAAATAAAATAAAAGAAGCGAGAAGAAAAGGAAAGAATAAAATTGTGGTTATTTAGCACAAGATAAATATACATTTACTTGTGAAATAGTGAAATTGTTAAGTGCTGATTTGGCATGCCAACTATACCTTCTATATTTATGCTATTTTCATGAGCAACTTTTAATATGCTATCCCCAACTTTAGCTTTAACTGTTTTTTCATAATTGTCCTGATTTATAAAAGTTACGTCACTAGGAAATGGAGAGAAAAAAAAAAAAAAAAAGATGTTAACTGTTTATGGAATTATATAGGGTATGAAAAATTGAATGTTCCTAAAAGTACAGGCAGTGTATATTTTTCTTGATATATATATGTGCGCACGCATCTGCGCATGTATGGGAAAATATATATATATATATCACCTTTGTGAACTCACATTTCGTCGGTACTCTGAGTCGTGAACTCTCTGATATAATTAAAGCAAAAGCATTTATTTTTTATCTTGTTCAATAAAATCCTTTTGAATGTATCGTTTCTACTGAGAAAACTAAATTCTGTTTTGGGGGGGAAGAGAGATGCATTAGTGTTATATGTATACATGAGCATTTGCTGTATTACATGTACAGATTTATATATCTGTACATACGTAAGTTATTCATACGTTGTATACAGTTATGTCTTTTTTCTCCCATTTTTTCTGTTCCCCTTACTTGTAATCATTTTCCTTGTTCTCCGTCATTTAACTTGTAAAATTTGTTCTCAAAACTATGTATATATTCGCACAAACTTTGATCTTGCTGTTTTTACTGTTTTTGCTCTTTTTACTGTATATATTTCGGCTTTATTTTGTTACAGTGTAGTTCCCTTGTATTTCAAAACAGGCTGTGTAAATGTGTGCTACAAAAATAATGAAAAGAGACTAGGTTATAACTTAAAAGATGCCATAAATGGTGCTTTTCAAAATTGTGCTTTAAAGGATGTTTAAAAAATTAATTCCCTATTTTATACACTACATGGGAAGAAAATGGTATAGTGGAAAGAAAATGTATTGGGACTGGTTTGAATAGGAAAAAAAAAAAAAAAAAAAAAAAAAAAAATTCAAAATTGTTTTTTTTTTTTTCTTGAATGCAATCAAAAGTAAAATTGAAAATGGGAAAAACAAAAATGGAAAAGTAAGAGGGAAAAGGCAAAATAAATTTTAAAAAACATGTATATGACACAATATATGTATTACAGTACCATTAGAAAAGTTCCGCTTTTTTTTTTTTTTTTTTTTTTTTTCACTTTTCTGTATTTTTTTCAATCAAGTGTCGTTAAAAGCTGGTAGTTATAAATCTGAAGTTTTGTCATCTTTTGGAATATTTTTTTACCACGAATATGTTATATATGGATTCATATTAAACTATAAAAATAAAAAAAAGCGTGAAATCAGAATTACACATAGATGACATTTTTTATATTATTGGTACATTTTACTCCTTTTATTTTGTGTATTTTCATTCCCTGAGATCCAAAAATGTGAAGTTTTATTTTACCATTTAGCCTGATATAACACTTTTTTTTCTTTTTTTTCTTTTCTCCGTGCCCTATATATATAGCAGTTTATTCAAAAAAAGGCATTTGCGCATTTACGTAGGTTTATGCATGTATAAATAAACGTATGCATAAATATACATAAAAAAACTTCAGACATATGAATACTTGGGTACACTACAACATCTATCGGATTGTTGATATTGTTATAATAGGGATCATTACAAATTACAGTCGATTTTACAAGGAAATAAAAAAAAGGAGAAACTATCAAATGAGAGCATAGGTAGTTTAAAAAAGAAAAAAAAAAAAAAAAACTTACCTTATTGTCTTACCGTCTAAGCTCATGATAATAGAGACTATATTATAAAAAAATAAAAATATAAAATAAATCAAAAAGGAAATAACATTAAATGGAGTAAGTGTTAAAAATTATAAAGAAAACAAAATTGAACAGTATTAAAGGAGGGGAAAAAAAAAAAGAGGAACTTGACTCGTAGTAAAAAATCCATTAGACGAAACATTTCTTACGCACAAAAATATGCAACAATTAAAAAAATGATAGGGAAAATATTTGATAATGCCTTTCGAATACGTACATATAACAGACTAGTGTGTTTCATTATTGGTGGTGCCTTTACCTACAGTTTTGCAAATCCTGATATAGATACAGTATATGAGTTTTTTCCCATATTCAAGCAAAATAAATATGCTTATTTAACATTTCTAGAAGTTAATGAAAATCATGGAAATGTATTTGAAGAAAAACTTAAAGACCTGTGTAGATTTTATCAAAAGCAACCTGGTTATTTATACACCAAAATAGTTAAAAGAAAAAATAATTTAAATAATTTAAATAAATATATTATTGTTTCAACTTGGTTAAAAAGTGAGAATTATCTCTTGGCTTGCAATAGGATGCATGGACAAATTTTAATCAAAAACATACAAAACTATACAAATTACAATTCCTTTTTATATAGAATAGTTGTCGATGACTCAGATTACCTTCCCCCATTTTAACATTCATTGTGCATTCATTAGAATAATCATAAATTAAGGTGTGACTTGCTAATATAATTTTTTGTGGACATATCGTTAGATAATTTGTAGTGCTGAGAATTTTTGTTTTTGTTTTTGTTTTTTTTTTTTTATTTTTTTTGAGAATTTATTTAGAAAAAAAATGCGCATACCCGTTTTTGCAAATCTTTTGATGAAAGAAAATTAAGTCAGTCTATAAATGTTCTCATAAAAAAGTACTCAACGAAAAAGTTTTCATATTTAAAAGATGACTAGTATTTTAAGTATTCACAGAATTTCTTTTTATGTATTCATAAATGTTTATAATTTTTTTTTTTTTTTCCCTATCTCTGTTTTTATAATTCTCCCCATTTAATCTTTGTATAATTTTGTTTAATTTTGTTTAATTTTGTTTAATTTTGTTTAATTTTGTTTAATTTTGTTTAATTTTGTTTAATTTTGTTTAATTTTGTTTACACATTTTTATTTCCATATGCATTCTCCTATACACGGAAATCTGTCCATACACGCATGAACATACTTCAATTGAGTAAAACTGAATAACCCCCATTTTTACAAAACAACGCAATGCGTTTGGGATACCGCAGAATGTTATAAAACAGCTCAAAACGTTTTAAAATCATTACCCGTGCGTGTATATATATATATATATATATATATATATATATATATATATATGCACGTGCATGTATACATATTCACGTGATTCACTACCTACCATGACCCCACGAGAAGCCACACTGAGGAAAAGGATTGTATGTCTTAAGTTATCAATTTAATATAACATGATTCAGATCAAATGTATTAGTAATTTCATGCGAACAACAGAAAGATTTCCCACTTTAAACTGTATACATACATGCATATGCGTTTGTTTGCAATTATTGTTAAAGTGTAGGTACACTTTAATTCAATGGGTAAATAATGTATCATGAGCATGTGGATTTTTACCCATATATAACAAAAAATAAAATCTCATTTTTGTGAAATGGAAAAGAATAAAATGAAAAAAAAAAAAATTGAAATTCATAAGACATATTTATTTTTTAACAATTTCTTTTTTTCGAATTTTTATTTTCATCATTTTCTTTCATTTTATAAGATTTAATATTCTCAGTAACAATAAATAAGAATACATTGAAAAAAAAAAAAAAAAAAAAAAAAAGCATAAATAAAATAAAAAAAAGAAATCATTACAAAGATATTTTTGTGTGACAACTAGACGCAAAGCAAAAATGAGGGCTCGATTTTTCATTTACGTTTTAATGACAGCGCTAAGTATCAATTCAATGTTTGCTTATAGAAGATTAAAAGACATAAATAACCTGAAAATTTTATCTCAAGGATTCAAGGCGATAAAACCTGTATATATATATATATATATATATATATATATAAATTCCTCATCCTGATTGTTCTTTTACACAGTTAATATATTTTTGTTATTATACTTGTCTGCCTTTTTTTTTTTTTTTTTTTTTTTTTTCTTCACCCCTTTTTTGTTTTTAATATACTTCCTCATTAGACCAATTTTCATCAAATTCGGTCAAGGGCGAAGGACTCCATGCAAAACGAAGTAAGACATGCACATAATTACGAAACATATAATGATGTACCTCTGTAGGTTTACAAATGGATTTCTTTTTATTTAGGATATTTTCCATAATTGTGGTCTTACTTTTAGCTCATAAAAATCCTTCTCCCGATTAATTTTTAATTTTTTTTTTTTATTGTTTCCTTTTCAGTTGAACGTTGATATAGGAGATTGGACTATTTACATAAGTCCGAAAACACCATACTACAATACAGAGAAAATTAAAGCCATTTTAATTTACTCAATGACGTATCCATTTAAGGAGTTGGAAGAATTTAAAGAGTACTTATTTGAGGGTTAGGAACATTTGAAAAATTAGAAAAATGGTAAGACGAATTCCAAAATAAGGGGAAAGAAAAGAAAAATAAATAAAAATGTTACGGTGCACAAATGTCTAAAAAAGAAATGTGAACGGACCTGTTAAAATTATAAAATTCGTGTATCCGTAAAAAGTTTACTCTAATTTTGAAAACAGTAACTTGTGGGTGCGATACACATAAGTGTACACATATATATATACATGTATACATAAAATTTGAGTTCTTTACAAACAATATATATTTTTTAAGAGATCCTGAATTATCACACATTTGCATGATTCAGTTCAATTCCCCTTCAAGTAGAACGACAGCGATTGGAATATGAAAATTAAAATGTTATTCAAATATGCCCTTTCGAGCAGTTACGGAGTGAAAGTAAATGATGCGTCACACACCTGTCACTTCAAATGATTTTTGGATTATATGAACAAAAAAAAAAAAAAAAAAAAAAAAACGAACAAAAGCGAACAAAAGCAAACAAAAGCGAACAAAAGCGAACAAAAGCAAACAAAAGCGAACAAAAGCGAACAAAAGCAAACAAAAGCGAACAAAAGCGAACAAAAGCGAACAAAAACAGATAAGATGAAATTAAATGATACAGAATAATACATGCTCCGAATTCAAAAAATAAAAAAATAAAGCATGCTGATTTAAAATCATGCTTAAAGTTCATCATGTGTTCCTGGAGAAATATCTTTACAGTGTTAGTTCTCTTTACGACTCTTTCCCAACAAAAATGTGTGCCTATATTTTTACTCGCATATGATTATATATGTATATATACACACATATATACATATATATAACAATTTATACATGCCTCTCTTCATTTCACCTTTATGAGACTACCAAATTCATATATTTCAAAAAGTAGTAAAGGACAGTGTGTTAAACGTTGGATGTATTTTTTATGCCAATTTTTTCCTGTTTTTTTTCCCTTTATAACATTTCCACAGCGCTTGAGACATTTTTTTTTTTTTTTTTTTCGTACAAACAAAATTCGTAATTTTTTAGATTTAAAATTAAACATTAAACTTAAACAATATGGTAAAAAAAAAAAAAAAAAAAAAAAAGGGAATACAACGAAAAGCGGTGGATAATGTAAGAGAAAGCACGACTAACAAAATTTAAACCCATTAAGCTGAACAAGCAAAACTAAAGACGTAAAACTAAACAATAAAAATTAAACCAAACAGAACGGATAAAATGCATCCTACAAAATGTATCAAACAAAACACACCAATAAAACACATCCAACAAAATAAACCAAACATAACACAAGAAACAAAAACAACGTAGCTTCATTTTAGCTGCTATCTTCTGAAATGAAACGATAATAAGAGTATTCTATCTCTGTATCAACAAGTGAAAAAAAAAAAAAAAAAAAAAAATGTTGTCAAATTCGTGGAATGAATATTATTATTGTAACAAAATCAGATCATAACATTTTGGTGTAATGTCATATACATTGTTCATGCTTATAACAATTGTGTGTTGTACCTGTTGTATGTATAGTATTATATAACACTCACATATACTTGCGACAAAATTGATTTTTTTTTTGTGTATATATATGAAAAACTAATTTAGTGAAATTGCGCTTTCTTTTTTTAAACTATATTTTTAAAATACAGGGGAAAACTTTTTTTTTTTTTTTTTTTTCTTTGCTAAAATGTTTTTTCAAGAATGTATGAAAAGTACTTCTTAACTCGTTACAAATTCAATAAACTAAAATACAAAATGTATACATGAAAATAAGAGCACATCGGTATTCACCTGTATTAATCATCCCAAGCAATATGCGAAGCACAAACGAACAATATTATCTGCACATTTTTTCCTGTAAAGTACAATTAAAAAAAAAAAAAAAAAAAAAAAAAAACTGCATAGAAACGAATAATAAAAAATTACATTTCTTAAAGGATTTATGTATATTCTAATTTTTTTTTTTTTTTTTTTTTTTTTTGTAGTAATGACGATTAAATGATAGTACATATTATACATGTATATATATGCCATATGTATGTATTTTTATGCATACATTTCTATTTATATATCAATTCAGGGTACACATAATAATATATACTAATTTGCACAATAAAATTTTTGTCAATTGAAATATTTGAGTAAGAACAATGGACATGGAAATTAAGGATTTCGATAAATTCTCAGGATTTAGAATTAACTGCACAAAGGATTTGGTTTTTAAGGGAAGTATAAGTGCCATAGTAGGCATGATACTAGGAATAATGTGTTCTCTCATAGTTAACTGTACATTAGTTGAGGTTTCCTTGTCGAAATTTTTTTCTATGGTAAGTTTCTCACCGTAATACATATGTACATATTCATATGTATGTACAGATTTCCCCTTTTTTTTTTTTTTTTTTTTTTTTCCAACCATTACGAATGGAAAGGGGCATCTGTAGAAGCCTCAGTACATTACACACATGTGTAGAAATGCATAATCCTTTACACACACGTATGAATGAGAGCTGCATAAATCTGCATTGGGAGCATGTTATTTAATTTAAATATATATATATATATATCCCTTTGACACCCCTACCATCTCAGTATTTTGGTATACTATTTATCGTTGTTGGAATTATAATTTTTTGGAGGCTTAACGCGAATGTGATTGAAGAAGCTGAAAATAGAAGAAATCAATTGATGATCCTAGCAGGACTGGTATGAATGTATATATTTTTTGTAGATCTCACAACTACTCATGTTTATGTTGCTACGATCATGCAAAGGAAATGGTGCACATCCAAACATTGTATATATATACATAATGGGAGAGCTAAAAATACAAATACATATTATGGATTTACACGTGTTCTCCAAAATTTACTGCTCAGATTGTTTTTTCAGGAATTCTGTGTCTCTTTTTTGAGCGTTCATGGCTTTTTTCCCTATCCCCCTTATCAAAAGTTCCCATTTATTGCGTTCTCGGAATTAGCATTTCTTTCGCATTAACATTCAGTTTAATAGATTTGATTAATTATCTAATTGGATTTATTCAAGGGTCGATAACGAGACCATTGATTGAATCAGTAGCGCAGGTAATTTGCACGAGAAAGTGCGGGGACATACGAACGAGTGAAAGATAGAAGGAGCAAACGATAGAAGGAGCGAACGATAGAAAGATCGAAAGAGAACGAATGCATATAAAAGCATGGAGACTTGTTCGAAAATGTAAATGCTATCCTCTCCCAGACTCGTGCATAAACACACATTTGTAATGTATTCATAATTTGTAGGTTTATTTGATTCTGTTGTTTACAATAACAATGGGTGGAATATTCGGGTTTATTTTTGGCTTGCTTGATGTAGAAGATGAATCATCCCATCATATTCGCTTGGCTCTGATGAAGGCAGAAAACTGTTGTTTTCCCTTAGGGGCTATTCTAGGAGGATTAGTAAATTTATATTCCTCACCTCCATTGTGTGTGTGTGTATACGTGTGTGCTACATTTAACCCATTCGAGCCTTCCTTACAATATGGACATGTTAACCATTTTCATTTTATTTCATGTTACCTCCTTTTTTAATATATTTAGGCAGGATTTGGAAATGAAGTTTTTAGGCAACAAAGTGAAGCCTACAAAATTGAAAACGTTACCGAATTTGATGATGAAGTTTAGGAATGCATATTATTTCTTATTTCCCCTTTTTTTTTTTTTTTTTTTTTTTTTTTTTTTTTTTTTTTTTTTTTTTTTTTTTTTCGCGTGTAAATTTTAAACCGAAAAAATAAAATTTTAAGTGAACAGAATTAAAAAAAAAAAAAAATAAAGAAAAAAGAAGAAGAAAAAATAAGAAAAAAAAGAAAAAGAAAAAGAAGAAAAAAAAGAAAAAGAAGAAAAAAAAGAAAAAAAAGAAAAAAAAGAAAAAAAAGAAAAATCTTTTATTTGGCTTAAATGCAACTGTTCACATTTTTTTTTTTTTTTTTTTTTTTTGTTTTTGTTCACTTCATTTCTCACGCGTATGATTTATTATTCTATTCATTATTCTATTCGTTTTTCTATTCGTTTTTTTATTCATTTTTCTATTCATTTTTCTATTCATTTTTACTTTTGATATGTGTTGTTTTAATTTATCTGAAAATGATAAAATGTGTTGACATTCAAAAGCAAAAAAGAAAACTTCTCTTACGACTTTGTTTTAACAAATCAAATTTTTATTTTAAAAAAAAAAAGGAAAAAAGAAAAAGAAACATGATATAGGTAGCCTCTGTATTCTGTATGTGTAAATGAACCATCACCATTCATCAAACCGGATATATTCCTTAAGGCTTACACCTATTGGAAATGGTACAGCTTTTGGCTGAAGCAAAGTTTACGTGCCTTGAATTTTTTCAACATAACATCGAAATGTTATGGTAGTATTACCCATGCACATGCAAAGGTTATGTGGGGGGATGCGTTATGCATGTGCATTATTTATATATTTATGAGTGAATCATGTATGCACAATATTTACTTATGTGTTTGGGAATTTAACACATGCACAAATATTTAAATTGTGCAATTTTCTGTTCCCATTTTTAAGATATTTTATTTATTATTCGATAAAAGCGTAAGTGTACTACCAAAATACTAGTGAAGCAATAATAAGCCAATATCGAAGTAATATTGTAGTACCTTCGAAACAATATTGAAGTATCATCGAAGCAATATTGTAGTACAACCGAAGAACTACCACTTTTACGTGCATTCATACTTTTCTACGTCAAATCAAGTGGAATTAAATTAAGAAAGGCAAAAGGAAACATATTCACTCCCATAGCAATTACACATGCTAGTATAGAGATTGTTATGCACAAGCTTCTTTTAATGATACATGTTCGCATAAATCAACTCATATCGTTTCGTAATATCATATTTTGCAATCATTTGAAGTGCCCTTTTTTTGTAGTACGAAAATAAAAATATATATATATATATTTATATATACATATATATAATAGCCAAAATGACAATTTTAAGTAGTCTTTTTAACAATGCCTTCAGAACAGGAAGAAGAAATTTTTCTTTGGTAACGAAAAAAGCACATGATTTCACCGCGCAAGGAATAAATAAAAACAACGAAATTGTAAATGTGCAATTATCCTCGTACATAGGCAAAAAATATTGCTGCTTATTATTCTACCCGTTAAATTACACCTTTGTATGTCCAACAGAAATAATAGAATTTAATAAACATGTAAAATCTTTTGAAGAGAAAAATGTGGAACTGCTAGGAATATCAGTAGATTCTGTGTTCAGTCATTTGGCATGGAAAAATATGCCAATTGAAAAAGGAGGAATAGGAAATGTTAATTTTACACTAGTGTCTGATATAAATAAAGAAATTTCTAAAATGTATAATGTGCTGTATGAAAATTCTTTTGCATTAAGAGGATTATTTATAATTGACTTACAGGGTAAAGTCAGGCATCAAACTGTAAATGATTTACCAATTGGTAGAAATGTAAATGAAGTTTTGAGAACAATCGATTCTATTATTCATGTAGATAAAAGTGGTGATGTTTGTCCAATTAATTGGAAGAAAGGAGACAAATCTTTTAAGCCAACAAATGAATCACTCTTAGACTATTTAAACACTGAAATCAAGAAATAATAATCCCCAAACACGTCCACATAATATACATCTTCTACCTGCTTAATAGTTTATGTGTCATTCATCCGTAAAAGTGGGCCAAACAAATGAAAAAAAAATGAAGAAAATGTAGAAATTGAAAAAAATGTGTCGAATGTAAACAATCTCCAAATGCCCCATTCCCCTGAATATGAGCTGATGAATCTGTAAAAAGGAACAAAATGAATATCAAGAACGAGGCCAAGTTACATATATGATTGTGTACACATGCACTTATATGTGTTCATTGCAAGAATATAATTATTTCAAAATAGCGAAATGATACATTTATACTATTTTGTTTTTTAAAAAAAAAAAAAAAATAAAAAAAAAAAACTAATAATTTTATAATACCGGTTTACGTTATTACCTCAATTTTATTCCATCTCCGTTTTAGAAGTCTCCATTGTTTATTCATACGCGCATCCATTCAACCCGTTGAAGTCTTTTTCTTTCCTGTATCTCCATTTATCCCACGCACTCATCAGTTATATATAATCCAACATCTTGTAGCAGTTACGCATAAACAAACTTTGTAAAAGGAAATGTGCGTACCTTCGAACAAAACACAAAGTTACCACTGAGAAAACATTTTGAAATATTTAAACGATACATTATATGATGAACTTTTTATATGCGTATGATTAATGATACGAAAAATTGCATATTCATAAGAACTTGTAGGTAAATATACAAATAAGTTTTGGGTATATAAATAAACAAAATTACACACTGGACAAGTGCGATATTTATTTATTTTTTTTTTTTTAAAAGGTCATAACACAAGCACATATATATATGAATTATTATTGATTCAAAAAAAAAAAAAATACCTCCTTTTGTGTGTAAAGTAAAAAAAAAAAAAAAAAAAAAAAAAGTGGATCTCTAATTGAACAAGTAAAAAATAGCTCCAACATTTTTAGGTACCTACAAAATGAGCACAAAAAAAAAAAAAAAAAGAGGCAGCATAATATAATATAGTTCCCAAATAACAAAAATGTTTTCAGGTATTATTTTATTTTATTTATTTGGCAAAAAAGAGGTCTATGTAAAGTAACATTTTTGAGAGCAAAAAAATTATACATTCTCGAAAAAAATTACACATAAAAAAGATATTGCCCTAAAAAATGAGAAAAAATAAGGGCATACTACTACATAAGGAATGCAAATTTTTTTAAATCGTACAAAATAACAGTCTATAATTAGAAAAAAAAAAAAAAAAAAAAAAAAAAAAAAGAACAAAAATCAAATAGGTATAATCCATTTAAAATTTAATTAACAAATTACCTCTTTTTTTAGTTATTTCCTCAGCTTTTTCATTTCATTGATTCATTCATGCATTTTTTTTTTATTTTTATTTTATTTATTTTTTCTGTTAATGTTGTGTAGCAAACTTATCCCCGAAATATGGCCTCAGATGGAGCTATAAATTAGCAGAGCCCATGAGGGAAGAACATAAACGAGCAGGATATAAATTTATACATTCCATATAGGTACACACACAAAAACATAAACACAGACAGTGGTACACATTAATTATTGCGTTGCTCTGGTGAATCATCTGTGTGTATTTTGAGAACCATTACCAATTAAACATATGCAAAAGTACAGAGTGGGAACATAAGGAGAGTGAATATGTGTGCAAACGCCATTAACAACGGCCTCGGAACCAATAGAGGAAAAATCAACAAAAGTAGCAAAAGTAGCAAGAGCAATCAGAATACGCATAATATACAAAATGAGGACAATACACAGAACGGCCTCAATGGCCATAATAATCCGAGCTACAAAAATTTTGGAGAAAATGAAAACACGGATACAGGTTATAGAGTAACACATCGTGTAGAGGATAATAACAGCAGCATAGACAATGACGAGCCGAATACACTAATACAGGTTCTACACAGCTATGAAGATTTTCAGAAGAAAAATATGAACTATGGGAAAGTAAACCCATATAGGAAAAGAGAATCTCAATTAATGAAAATGAGGAAATCGCTAGTGAAATTATTCACAATGAGCAATATAAATTTAGACGAAAATAACAATGGTAAAAGTGTAAATAGCAATAACAGTAGTAATAATAATAAAAAATCCCAGGGCACAAATTTTTTAACCAGTAGAGCGGCTATGTGGAATGAAGTTGAAAAACATGATAACCCTGATTATGACCTGAAGCTAGAAAGTTCAAAAAATAAATCCTACATAGATGCTATTACAAATAATTTAAGCATACTAATAAATGATACATTAAATGATAAAAGAGGTAT
This sequence comes from Plasmodium gonderi, assembly GCF_002157705.1. Classification (NCBI taxonomy): domain Eukaryota; phylum Apicomplexa; class Aconoidasida; order Haemosporida; family Plasmodiidae; genus Plasmodium; species Plasmodium gonderi. The sequence continues at coordinate 1,521,680 of NW_021628939.1, forward strand.
GACTTACATAGCAACAGTTATGATAATTTTATCTGTTTTAATTACATTCATTTCTGGATTTATCACTCTATTTAATAACACAAGTGAAAAAAATAATTTTAATTTAAATACATCCAAAAATAATTATGATGATATAAACCAATTTATGAATTACATAAAAATGGGAAATGAAGATAGTAACAGAAACGATTTATCACGACTTCATGAATTGCTAGAAGATTTCAAAATAAGGATGAATGAAAATGTGAATAAATATTTAATAAATAAAAAAGAAAATAATGCATTATATGAATTAAATACAAATCTTGAAAATAAATTAAAAGAGTTAGAAAAAAAATTACTTGTTAATACGAAAGACATAGATTATTTTAAAATGAATTCAAAAAAAGAAGTCGAAAATATTAAAAAATTATTACAAGAAAATTATGAATCATTTCAAAGTAAACTAAAGGATTATCTCAAAACTACTGATGCAATTAAAAAGGATATTCATAAAAAAAATTCTATTATAAATGATATCGAAAAAAAAATGAATAAAAACCAAATTGATATAAAAAAGGACATGTCTGCCAGGGTGGAAAATGAAAAAAGAAACCTTCTAAATACCATAAATGAGTTGCAACAAAAAATCCATTTTATGGAATCTAAACTGAACTTTCGCGACACACCTCCCCTTCATTCATTGCTTGATTTCTCAAAAGAGAGTTCAAATAAAAACGGGATAGACGACGGAGCATCTACTTCAGATGCTAAAATCAATGGAAAAAATGAAGGGTCGACAAAAAAAAAAAATGATGAACAAACAGGGAACGTAAATATAACCAAACAAAAAGACGCCATGTGGAATGCGGAACATAGCAGTATCATACAAGATATAAAAAATGAATTAGAAATACTGAAGAAAAGTACCAAAAAATCAACAGATATTATTTTGGATGATGTATTTCCATTACTTGAAGATAAAATATTAAAAAATGTAGAAAATAAAACAAAATATTATCTAGAAATGTATAAAAAGGATATCATAAATGAAATTACTGAATCGAAAGTGATATATAATGAAGAGAAATATAAAAACATTGCATTAAAACAAGAAAAAATACAATCTGAATTGCTAAAAACTATTAATAGTCAAGTAAAGACACAAACGAAAATTATGAAAGATGATTTAAATAAGTATTTACATACTCTTGTAGAACAGAAACAAATCAAAAATGATAACATGGATGCTGTCAAAACAGTGAAAGGTAATTATGACTCTTTAGAAATATTACAAAAAAAAGTTGACGAATTATACAACGAATTTATATTAGATTACAACGAAATTGATTGGGCTTTAGAATCTCTAGGTGCAAGAATTGTTTACAAAATGACAAGTTCTCCTCTAAATCGAAATGATTTTATTGAGAAATTTTTAAATCAAATTGCTTCTTTCCTACCATCAGAAGAAATATATGGAATGATTAAACCAATGGGGAAAGATCCTTCTATTATTTTAAAGCCTTCAAATTTTCCAGGAGATTGTTTTTCTTTCAATGGAAATAAAGGAAAAATAACAATTCATCTACCAGCAACTATTGACGTTTCATCCATTTCAATTCAACATGTCCATGAGAATATTAGTAATAATTCCAATGCAACACCTAAATATTTTTCTGTTTATGGTGTAGTAGATTTAAATTGGCCTGAAAATTTCGAATCACAAGATATTAACTTTGACGACTTTAAAAATAGTGCTTTATACTCCTGCTTGCACTCTGTATATGGAAATTTACAATCAAGAGATATTCTCGAAAAATGGTTGAAAAATAACAAAAACCCTAACCTTATACACCTTGGAGATTTTTACTTCGATCGCAAGAAACGCATATCTACCTACCCAACTAGGCACTGTTTCCCAGTGAAGCGGTAAGCATGTGAATTTAAATGGAACAATTGTGGAGACTAATACAGAATTTGCTAAATTCTGAAAAAAAAAAAAAAATATATATCCCCTTTACTCATCTCTATTTTTATGATAGCACTCCTCATGCAATTGCGTAATGTCATGATCTGACCCTGCGCATTGTTTTATTTACCATTTCTTATTTTACTTTATTTTATTTTTCCAATCCTTCCCCAACTTGTAGCATAATTTTTGAATTCACAGAAAATTATGGTGCCCCATACACATGTGTCTACAGACTGAAGGTACATGGCAAAAAATGCACACGTAAATACAAGTAGCATTTTTATTGTCACAGAGTTAATCTTTTTTTTTTTTTTTTTTTTTGTAATTCTCATCCATATTGCATTTTATACACTATCCCCAATGGATGAATTACGTGATATTTAACATATTTTTGTGTTTCGAGCATATTAAAATGCTCTTATAATAGCTCCATATTTTGGATCTTCCCATTTTTAGTGGATTTGTTATAATATATACCATAGCAAAATTCGTCCTAGTTTTCTTTTAATTATTACTGACTAGCCCTTTTTACGTTTTTTTTCTGTTTATTCTTTTTTATACTTTTCTACAATATTTGCACATGTGTACCCTCGTATACTTTCAAGCACTTTTACTTACTATTTCCTTATTTTCTTTTTATCTTCGCGTGAGATACTCCTTCAGTAATTTGATAATGTCAAATATTATTAAATTTTGATTCATTTCCATTTCTACATGTCATCTGAAGTTTTGTTAAAATTTTGATTAAACAAATGATATGTAATTTTATTTTTTATTTATTTATTTTTTTTTTTTTTCGTCTTCGAACATGCTTTTATACCATTGCAAACAATTACTGATCTGATGCTATCGTTAGAATTATTTTTTATTTTTCATTATTTCTTGCACATTATTTGTTGTTATATATATGGTTAAAATTAACCACGCCACGTGTGTCGTTCACTAAATGCATGAAAAATAAAAAATAAAGAAAAAAAGAGTAAACTATTTGTCAAGCATCCGTGAAGCACTTCTAACATGCATAATGCCATGTTTAATGACAGAGGAATAAATGCGTCCCTGAACAAAATGGAAATTATTCCATACATTATATGGCAAAATATGAAAAGGAGAAAATATTTAAAGGAACCCAATTGCTTATCATTGTAAATAGGAGAAACACTTAAACATTAACTGCTAGAACATGTTCCATTTGGGTTATCTCCCATTGAGGCAACCAAATTAAGACTTCATTTATATATCCCTGTTGTATTCCTTATTCTTGGGAATCACACCAAATGCATACATAATAGATATAAAAAAGAAGGAAAAAAGGTGTATGCTTTAAAATAACTTTTTCAGGGGTTGTACCATTTTTTTTCTCTTTTTTTTTTTTTTTTTTTTTGTAATATGCTTAACAAAAGCTTGAGGGCAACTAAAATAATAGGGAAGAGATGTTTCCAATGGTGGGATAATCTCAATGTATCATGGAAATTTGCAATAGGTTTTTCCGTTCTGTTTCCACCTCTTTGGAATTATAATGAAAGAAGAAAGGCAAGAGAAAAACAGATATACTACAATAGATCGATAAAAGATTATGTTTTTTTTGACATGGCAATTGAAAATAAATATATAGGAAGAGTTCTTATTGGATTGTATTCTGATCAAGTACCTTTATCAGTTGAAAATTTCATTCAATTAGCTGAAGGTTATAAAGTTAAAGATAAATATATTGGATATAGAAATACGTTTATTCATAAAATTTATCCGGGTATTGGGTTAGTAGGAGGGAATGTATTAAATGATAAGGAAGGCCTAAGTATATATGGAAAGAAATTTCCAGATGAAAATTTTGATATGGAATTTGTACAAGATGGTGACGTGGCATTATTTAATGAAGGGCCACATAGTAACTCCTCCCACTTTATTATAACCTTTTCTCCAATGCCAATATTACACAAACATAATGTAGTTATTGGAACAGTTTTGAAAGGCATGGATATAATTCGAATGATTGAAAATGTAGGTACAAAATTAGGCAATCCTATGTATAATGTAAAAATTATTAACTGTGGTTTGTACAAAAGCCTAGAACAGGATGGTCCTCCATTTTTTAATATGATGAACATTTCAGACAATGTTAATAAAAATATTATTTCCAAAAAAGAATTCGAGAATTTGTCTGAAGAGCAGAGGCAGTCCTTAATGAATGAAATTGAAAAACCTGAAAAGCAGAAATGAGTACTTTCTTAAAAATTCAATACCTTCGAAAATAAAAAAAAAAAAAAAAAAAACGCCGATTTGTTTTAACTATACACACCTTTTGTTACGTGTAACACTATTACTTTTATATGGTAACTTATTTGTTTTCTTATCTTGTAATAAAGGACAATTTTTTTATTAACATTTTTTTTTTTTTTTCTTTTTGTGAATACTTTTATGTCTATGCCTAGTGGGCATTTTTAGCTAGCTGTTTTTACAATTTATTGAATTTATACAATTTCTATTATGTGCAATAATTATATTATTTTTTTTTTTTCTATTATTCTTTTTTTTTTTTGTTTTCCTTTTTTTTATTCCCTGCTTCTTCTTCTTCTTTTTTTTTTTTTTTTTTTTTTTTTTTTTTTTGTTTGTTTTTTTTTTTTTTTTTTTTTTTTTTTTTTTTCCCTTTTTTTTTTTTTTTTTTTTTTTTTTTTTTTTTTTTTTTGTGTGTGTGTGCATTTCCATCTACAAACTATTTCACATTTTTACCACTTTTACTATTTTAATTTTTTTTTTTCTCGTGTTTATGCTGTGTATTAATTTCCTCAACGGATGCCTCATTTCCCACATTAGGACATACTAATTTTAAAATGCGCTTGGGGGGAGAGATGGGGAAATGACACATTTTGAAAATACATGCATGTGGTTGTTCCAGTCATATTTTGGCATTTTCATATTTTCACTTTTTTTGCAAAAAAAAATAAAATAAAATAAAATAAAATAAAATAACGAAAATGTTGAAAAAATGTTGAAAAATATGTTGAAAAATATGTTGAAAAAAATGTTGAAAAAAATGTTGAAAAAATGTTGAAGAAAATGTTGACGAAAATATTAAAAGAAAAAAATTATTCAGTAAATAATCTACAAGTATAATTAATGGTAAAAATGCTAAATGAGGGTATTCAAATTTGTTACTTAAAATAAATAACGTACAATTGTAAGTGTTGCAAAAAAAAAAAAAAAATAGCCCCATTAAATGTTTGAGTCTTTTATAGGATATTACTCAAGCATCTTCCTCTTATTGATCTTTAATAATACCAATTATATCATCATCCCTGTAAACAAAAAATTCTTCTCCATCAATCTTCAAGGAAGAACCTCCATATTCAGGTAAAACAACCACGTCTCCTTCCTTTACGCTGGGAGGGATTTTACTTCCATTGTTCGTTATCCTACCAGGTCCAACTGCTAAAACCTGTGATAAGCAGGATGGGCAATGTACAACGAATAAAGAAAAGTGTGCTCATTAAATGATATTCCAATTAAGAATGAATACCAAAAAAAATAAAATAAAATAATAAAAAATGTGCCATGTATGATGCTTCAACTTGGTGCCCAGCATGCTCTACACTGTGTTCAAGTATGTGCTCATTTTGCGCTAACTTTGCGCTAATTTTACCTTTCCTGTATAGGACGGTTCAGTTGCGCTTTCAGGCAAAAAAAGGCCGGACTTCGTCGTAGTTTTTGGAACAATTTTACTTATCAAAATTCTATCCATTAAGGGAATAAACTTTTTAGCTATTGTAGAGCTCTATAAGAAGGAAATTTATATATGTGCATATATATATAAATATATATATATATATATATATATATGTATACATGCTTATGCATATGTTAAATTATACAACATAAGTATTAAGGTAAACAATTTGCTTATTTTGTGTATTTCATTAAGTTAACTATTAAAACTTTTATCGATATACAAATTGATGTGCATAGGTTTGTATTGTATATATATGCAACAAAGTTCTTTACTTCTCACTCATAAGGTACACAATATGTAAATATATATATATACTCTACAAATATACAATTGAATATACGATTGAATAAGTATAATTTTCTCCTTGTTGCAAAATTACCATTTTTAAACTCCTGCGTATGATCTGTGTATACGGGGGTAAATGTGTTATGGATTCTTTTATAAATAAGGTACTTTTAATTTCTTCCACGTAAATAAAAAATGGCGTTCAGAAAAAGGAAGTATATATGTTTGGTAATCTCCAGCTATTATTTGCTTAAAAATTTTATATATATGTATACTCATAAATGTAAAATTTTGCTTAAATATATGCTTTTTTGTTGTTGTTAAAAAAAATTGTACATCAATGTTTACATGTATATATGTTACATTAAAATGTAATATCTCTATATTTTTTTTTTTATAACATCCTCAAAGCAAAGGCACTTTTTTTTATGTGCATAAATCTACGCACTAAGTTCGATAATGTTTATTAAAAATTCGAAAAATTTGGATGTTTTGGATCACACTGTTAAATAGTGCAAACGTATGTATAAATAATTTACCCCATAACTGTGTACTTTTTTATGTTCTTATTTTTTCATGTAAGAGGAATGAAATGAATCCCTTTTTCATATGACAATTACATATATTCATACATGAATTATTCACATCCTTCCAACATTATTATGCTACATCATCTTATTTTGTAGGGCCATAAGCAACTTACTGTTTTAGTAAAAATTATAGAGCACCGAAACGAAAAAAAAAAAAATATATACATCGCAACGTTCGGTTGTGTGCACAAGAAACAATAAAGTCACTTTATTTTATTTATTATTTTTTTTAACTACTTTGATGTTGCTTGACATAATTTTACCATTATTTAGTGCTTTGTGTATATATACCTGTGCATAATTTTTTTTTTTTTTTTTCCCTATTTCAGAGGTATGAATTGCATCCATTCATAATAAAACATTTTTCATCTTATTTTTTATGCAGTTGCCAAATTTAAGAAAAGAATTTCCTTGACAGATGAATTTCACTTTTTGTAACGTTTCAAACGTTAAACAAAAGTTTAAATACACCACCGTATACATGTATATACCTACTTCACATGGATGTTCTTTTTTGTATATAGTTGTGAAAATTCCAAAGCCCCATTTATTGGCCTTATTCTGTTTGTAACACACGTAAACGACACAAACCTGGAAATATATTAGTTAAAGATAAGTACCTAGAATGGCTTATCACTTTTACAAAAAATTGATTAATCTATACGTAAATTTTTGCTCTTAAACAATAATTATTTAGTAACAAATATGTAGGAGTTCTATAAAATTTTAATTTTTAAAAATAAAATAAAAAGGGAGATATGCATAACATATAATGTAAAATGTGTATACATATATATACACCTGATTTCCCTCCTATTATTTTTTTTTTTTTACAAATAATTTAGATATTATGCGTAAAATTATGCGCACACACAAAAAATAATAGAATTAATTCAACACTTGAATTTTTAATAAAATCAATATGCACAGAAGTTATTTCTTTTGTTTTTTTCCTTCTTCTGATTTACTGGCATATGTTACATCGCAATAAGTTCTCCGTCAATTGCGTGTACGCACACATAAATATACATAAGCATACGCATACACATATATATATATATATATATATATATTTATCAGTTTGTCATAAGGGCTTTCTTACTAGCACAAAAGTGATAATATCACTTTTTCCCCTCTACATTTCCCCCATTTTATTATTCCATTTTACTCTTTTTTTTTTTTTTTTTTTTTTTTACTCTAATTTTACAAATTATTATTTCCCCCACACACACACTTCTTATGGAAATATTTCAATCCTCCAAATACGCAATATCTGGTACCCACCATGGTAATAAAGTCATGAAAAACATTACAACAGATTGATAAATATACTTTTCTAATTTTGTTGGCTTTCGTCTAACATTAATATCTGTATTACGATCCTCCTCACCTCCTGTATTTTGAGCTATATGTATTTTTTTTTTTTTTTTTTTTTTTTTCATGGAGGAAGAAGTACCACTGCTGGATTGCTCACTGTCTATACTGTTTTCTGAATCGTTGCAATCGGAATTAACAAATTCGTTCATGCTATTATTTAAAACGTTACTTACTGTTTTTGAGTTCTTGTGATAATATATCTTGTTATTACTGAAAGCATTTTTTTCGCTTCCATTGTCATTTTGAACATTTATTTTGTCGTCATTACTATCATCCTTGTTCCCCCCTTCATTAGGGTTACTACTGATATTATTTATTTTTCTTCTTCTTATCCTAGATCCTAAAAAGTTCCCAAGATCAACATTTTTAGAATCATTCATTTCTCGAAATATATTATCTGTGCTATGGTCGATGTAATTACTATCTCCTTTTTCATTCATATTTGTAGAAGAATTGAATTCTGCACAGGAATCATTTTTTATGTCTAATTCAGTTGCATGTGTTTTCTGTTCTATCTTTTTTTTTTTTAAAAAAAATAAACTCTTTTTATTTTTTTTTTTCATATATTTAACACTACTATTATGATCACTTCCATGTGTCTCTTGCAAATTTTCATCATTAAGTTCATAATTATATCCATCATAAATCTCACGTACAAATTCTTTATCCTCTGTAATGTCATCCTCATACCATGCTGCATGAAAAGAATCTACTTCATCATCCTTATTTTCATTAATAAAATCCCTAGAATTAGATGTGGATGTTGATAAGATGTTTTGTTCGTTTGTTTTTTTGTTTATATTGTCGTCATCCTCCTTCTCTTCTATATCCTCTTCTGATGTGTTTTTTCCCTCTTTATGTATAAACTCCAATGCATATATAAGATGTTGATTGTCATTTTCTTCCATATTTTCCTCCTCTTGCTGATTATTAACTGGCCCCCCCTCACTCATGTTGCTGATTTGAACATTGTTTTCATTAGCTATCATATTATTCATATTTCTGGATTCACTCATGCGTCTTAAAACCTGTTCTATGGAATCATTGCTTGATATAAAATTAAAATTGCTAATTAGAAAATCAAAAAAACCTCTATTATATAAAATAAACAATCCAGAAACAATAAAATACATTTTTGAATTTGCTTCAAACAAAAATAAAACAAATAATATTTTCAATAACATAAATAAGTGAAATCTTTCCATGATATCCATAATGTAATTATTAAATTGGGTTCTTTGATTTACTTGATTGACACCTGGTGTGTCATTACTTACTTCTGCTGCAGTGTCATTTTCTGCATTGTTGTTGCTATTGCTACTATTACCACCATCGTTACTGCTACTGTTCATATTACTGTTTCTGTTTCCATTGCCTGTATCTTGTTTTTGTTCTTTGTTTATTTTATTTCCCCCTTTATCATTTTGATTCTGAATTAACTGTATACTTTTCAAAAATTCCTGATTCTCATTTGATTTAATTAAAGTATCAATGAAATAATGCTGTGATGTTACATGTTCGTTTAGTAAATAATCATGCGTTTCATCTTTTATAGATGAAATGATATTATTATGAAAATATATATTTTTTATTTGATCTTGATATTTTGATAACCTTCTTGCGTACGTTAGTAGCAGAATTTTATAAATTCTTGTTTTCTCTTCTTTCGATGCACCGTCTTTTACTTTGCTTTCCTCTTCCATTGTTTCAACTTAAAATGAAGTAATAATTTTTATTCCAATATCCGCGAGGCTAATCATTCGCTAGTTACGCCCGCAATAAATGCGCGAAAAGGTAAGCAGTGAACGGGAGAACAGTGAAAGGGTAAACAGTGAAAAGGCAAATATTATATCATATGTATATTTTTGTGTCTATACATATGTACTTATAAGACATATTAATACAAACTAAAAAAAAAAAAAAAAAAAAAAAAAAAAAAAAAAACGCCATCACTACATGATGTTTGAGTGTTTTTATCCAAGTTTAATATTTTTATTTATATATATATTTTTAAAATACTCATTCATAGGAAAGCAGATATATCGGTCAGTGCAAATAATTATATATATATATATATATATATATTTACACAGTTTATATGTATTTCATTTCCACAGTAAAAGATATTTTTTAAAAGAATATATTATCTATACATGCCTAATTTGAATTTTTCAATCTACTAAAAATGAAAAAAAAAAAAAAAAAAAAAAAAAAAAAGGTGCATTGTTAAAATAGAACTAATGACACATGTTTTTTTGTTACACGATAAAAGCAAAGGTTTGGCACAAATGTGTATATGCAATACCATATCAAATGCTTAATAATGTATAAGAAATTTTATATACATATTAGATAATTTTCGGTCTTCCACAATAATATGTTGTTATACACAGTATGTGTTTAAATTTCAAATAAATCAAACAAGTGTCAACATCTATAAATAACTAATGAAAACGGCAGTGTCATCTTTTTTTTTTTTCTTCCTACAAATATGCCATTGATAATAAAATTATAAAAAAATTATTTTTCAAACAAATATTTCTTCTCTACAAAAAAAAAAAAAATAAATAAATAAATAATGTTTTTTTTTTTTTTTTTTGCAAAAGCTAGGGATACTTTTCACGTCTAATCATTGTTACATTTCCCCTGAACCACTTCTTGCCTTTTTTCTCTATTAGCATTAGCACAAGGAAATAACCTCAGTTTTTCACAGTTCTTCTGCTTAGCTTAATTGATCGTAAATGTATTTGTGTTGTTTCAGGTATTTTGTATGCATAAGGGAATACGATGGTAATGCCTACTAATGTGTGTATGCAAATGCATACATACCCCACATGTATGCACAAAAATATACTTGTGCATAAAACTTTCACAAACGTGATCTACCAAGACTGTGTGTACTCTTCAAATGGCAGCAACTGCTGTGTATGAATGAACTTCTCGCTTTAATTTCCCTTACTTTTTATGTCTTCAAAATATATGAATTACTTTTTTTTAAAGTAAGAAAAATACTCATTTGCGTACTTAAAAATATCTTCCTGAATTTATATACCAAACATGTATGTATATATATATATATATATATATATATATATATATATATGTAATGTACATTTTTTATAAAAAAACGAATTGGGAATTGAACGGCAATTACACCATATGACATTAGGTAAATGCATATTCATATTTTTTTTTAAAAATTAGCAATACTGAAAAAATGGGAAAAACTTTTGCATAAAAATGCTAAATGGTAAAAAAAAAAAAAAAAAAAAAAAAAAAAAAAAAAAAAAAAAAAAAAAAAAAAAAAAAAATGGAACTAAAAGTTAAAACAAAAAGGAAAATAAAATGGAAACAAAACGGGGAAGCAAATAGGAAACAAAAAAGGAAACATAAAATTATGGATTTTTTTATACGGGATTGAAGAAAACATTTGACGTATGTATTTTATATATATATATATATATATATATATATATATATATATGTATATATAATTTGCATATACATGAAGCATCGATTTAGTTTTTTTCTTTATTTTTGCTTTTTTCTTTCACTCGTTTGGGAATTTGTTCATGCTTTTAAGCAACTCTATAGTGGTGAATATTTTTCTCAAAACGTGAGCACATGTTTTACAATTTTTAAGACTATGATGTGTACTTGCCAACAATGAATTTGCGTTGATTTTTTATTTCACTTTGCACTGTTTTATTATATTTTTTTTTGTTTTGTTTTGTTTTGCTTTGTTTGCTCTGTTTTGTTTGCTTTGTTTTGTTTGCTCTGTTTTGTTTGCTCTGTTTTGCCTTATTCTTTTATCAGCTTGTTAATTATTTTTTATGCTTTCTGCCTTATCTCAATTGCAATTAAAGAGAAAATTTCATCACTTTTTTTATTATTACCGGTGTATGTAACAAAACAGAAGACATGAAATCATTTAGTAGATCTTTCAACTCTGGATGGTTTTCCATATATTTTGAATTTTCACTTTTTAAATTGTTCTGAGGCGAAGGTGACCAAATTAATGTGCACATGTATGTATATATTTTTGTGTGCATATCGACTTATGTGACACATGTTTATTTAATTTCCCCAGTTTGTGCCTAGGTATATCTTTTGCTAATGTGAATAGATATACATTTAACTGACATGTTCCCGTTGAACAAAACACTAATTAGGAGCTAATTAATCCAATTCACACGTTCCATATGTTTGCATATATATTTATACCGTCTCTTCATCAAGGTTATTTTTTTCAATCAAATTAAGATCCTTTTCTCCCATTTTTATATATATATGTACATATATATATGTGTGGGAAGGAGGATTATAAATAAAGTTATTTTATCCTTTTGCCTTTTTGAAAATTTTAAATGACACTGTGTGTATACAAACAATACGTATATGCATAAATTTAGTTGTTTTGGTACTTCAAAAGTATTGTGCTTTTTTTTTTTTTTCTTTTTCTACAACGTACAAGAGCCAAATAATTTCTTAGTAGATAATTTTTTCAAAAATTAACATTTCTTAGCCGAATGGAAAACTGTTATTACTATCGAATGTTTGCATTTATAAACCATTAAATTGATGGAAGGGTAGAAATATACGTGTAAAAATACACATGCATAAGCCTATGCTGTCTCAGCTAACTTCATAATAATTATTCAAAGGAAAGGAATTTAAAATGTACATGTGCAAGCAAGTGATATTTTAAATGTTATTTTAAATGTTATTTTAAGTGTTATTGTAAGTGTTATTGTAAGTGTTATTTTAAGTGTTGTTTTTATTAATATTTATTTTGTTTATTTATTTTTTTATTCTATATAAATCTACATATTTGCACATAAATGTAAAGACAAAAGTGAGCACATGAAATAAGGGAGAAAGGACACACACACAAATAAAAGTGTATGTGTGTATATTAGAGTTTATTACTCCCTGTGCTTAGGGCAAAACATATAATCAAAAATATTGCATTAGCACATGTCCCAATTCACGCTTACACACATTGAAGAAACTTACATATAATCATGACAAAAGGATGTTCCATAATATTCATAAAAAGAAATAAAAATATATTCTTTAACCTTAACACATGTTACTATTATAGAACTGCAAAATGGATGATGAGTAAACAATATATTTGTAAGCATTTTAGAAAATGCAATTTTGCAGAAAAAACACACACAATTTACTGTGAGGCATATTCAACCCTAGAAAGAAGTAGTAATACTAAGGAAAATGTAAATAATTATCAAGGGAATAATGAATATAATGACAACACATTAAAAATAAGTGAAACTGAAAAAACTGACAAAACAGAAAAAATAACAAAAGGAACTATAATAGAAGAAAAGGAAGGTCAAATTGTACCAGGTTTCGAAAATAATGTATCCCAAGAATATGGATATAAATATGAAAAGCATGAACCAACCATGTTTGGTGATTGGTCACACAATTGTAGAGTCACAGATTTTTAGAAAATATTACAATCATTAAGTTTGGTTCAGCATGTATATGTACATAATGTATACACACATGTATAAATGTGAACCCCGCATGTGAGTTCATCTACCATGTTACAGTTTATGTAAAGGTTCGAATTGATTAATAGGTGTTTTAATTAAGAAACAAAAAGTACATTAACGTTTCAAGTTCGTAGGGTTACTCAAGTTTATTGGATTTTTCAAATTCCATCTTTTTGCAATGCTAATCATTTAAAAGTAAGATGTAAATAAATAAATATATATATATATATATATATATATATATATATATATATATATATATATATATATATATATATATATATGTATATATAAAATAAGTGGATGATTAAAAATGGTAATTTAACAAATTTTTTTGGAAAACGTACTTTTTTTCAATGAATAAGCAAATGTGCCCATTAATAAATGAGAAGAATTACATAAAAGAAAAACTTTTCGTTTTTTGACGTACCCAAACGTGTTGGATAAAAATTGTCTTTTGGTGAAATGTACCATGCGGTGCACATCCCGGACAAACGAAAAAAAAAAAAAAAAAATAGTAAAATAGGTGTAATAAAATAAAATGGGCAGAATAAAATGAGCAAAATAAAATAAATGTAACAAAATAAAATAAGTGAAATAAAATATATGTTAAATAAAGTCTAAAATAAAATCTAAAGAGCCTATGTCTCACTGAAAAATTTTGAGGAAAGCAACTTCTCAATTCTGTTGAGCACTTTATTACATTTGGTTTCAAAGTTTTTGCCCAATATATTGTCAAAATTCTTTATTTTGTTTTGAATTTCATTTTCTATATACGATATTTGCAAGTCAGTGTTAACAAAATTATCATTCATAGACAACCGTTTAATATAATTGGAATTAAAATTATTTTCTATGGCAAATTTCTCTATGTCAGAAATTTTATTTGATTTATTGGACACCCCTAAATCAAAGTGGCTAGAAGCATTTAAATCAGAATGTTGCATAGAATTGTGAGAACTATTAATTAACATCTGTGAATCTATAATGCATTTTGAAAAATCATTGGATATATATTGACATTTTTTATTTTCCTGAATAAAGTCAAATTCCATATTGGAATCATCATTATTATCAACTTTTTGCAAGGCTTCAAAACTATGTTCTAATTCATTGTAGTACATTTTCCCCCGTAATCCCGCTTCAATTTCTTGTTCATGTATATTAGACATATTAGAATTCCCACTATCTGTTAAGAAATAATTTTTATTTTGATTTTGATCTTGTCTCATATTGCGATTTATAGAGGTTTGACTCATGTAACTTGGTAGATGGTCATTATAATTTTCTAAATTCTCTCGTGATTTCCTCCTTACATTCACATTTTCAGCTTGTAAAGGTTTCGTTTCCCATTTTGTTTTAATATTTTTCTGAAATTCTTGTAACAAATCAGCCTTCTGCTCTTCACTATTTACGCAAGTATTAAATTTTTTATATTCATACTGAATGCTTGATTTGGGAACATACTCACTTCTGTTCAAATGGTACTTTCTCTTATCATCATATCGGTATTTCAATTCATTTCCGTCTTTTTTACTTTTTTGAAATTCGTCAACAAAATGATGCTGCGACTCCTCTTGATATCTTTTTGCGAAATTCAAGTTGTGTTCTACCATGTTGTTATTCGAGTGGCCATTGTAGTCTTTTGATTTGATCGAGTAATTTTTTACCTCCCTACTACTACTGCTATTGTTATGATTCCTACTGTTATCATTTTGGCTGTTTCTTGAATCCACATTGCTGCTTCTTGGCCCTGAGTTGCTACCTCTTAATTTTGTCACACTTCCGGTAAATTTAGAATTCACCAAGGTATCATTCGTTTCTATCAAATTTCCCTTCAGCTCGTTGTGATGATTTTTTGAATTCATATGACCTCTGAATGATTCCATAGAAACGCTATTCGATTCTTTATAAACTTCTTTTTGGTTAGTAAGATTATTATTTGAATTCAACATATTATTTCTTAATTGCATCTGACTACTTGTAGAAGTTATTGAACTTCGTTCAGACTGTATATTCTTCATTTCAGAGTTTGATAAGCTATAGTGTGACTCGTGCGTGGAATTTTCGGATTTAATGAAGTTCTTACACGATTTTCCCGTACATTTGCTCGTTTTGTTTCGACTTTTATTTAGGTTCATAGAGCTATCATTAGTATCTAGCATGTTATCATTATATTTGTGTAGCTCATAATGTGATTCTAATAAATGGTTAGTGACTTCATCACTTCTCGATTCTAATAAACTGTTATGTCCACTTTGGTGGTATTTTTCTGATTGAGGATTCCTGCTCTGCCTTGCAAAACTTTTCCTGTGTTCCATTTGATGGTTCATATTCCGACTGCTGCTAATTGATTCTTCTGATTTGTTCATTAAATTTTCTTGTCTTGTCTGTGATTTGTTTGAACTATTTTCCATATGCATCTGGCTCGTCGATTCTGTAATGGCGCTTACAGATCCATTTAGATTAAATTTTAACTCTATTAAATTTTCAGGCAGTATTATAGTTCTATTTTGAGAGAGAATTATGCTGTTTTTATAATCCTCAAAATTTTCCCTCGACATTGTTGTGTGTCTTCTATTTGATGTTATGGAATAACTTCTTGACTCATTCTTTAGATTGTTTAAATTTATATAACTTCTTCCATTTTCCATGGGTATGTTATTTGAGAGATCCATATCATAATATGCTTCTTCTACTTCACTATTTTTATGTATTGTTGCATTTTTGGATGACTTATCATGGTAGCTTACTGATTTGTGTAAGTTGTTCCTTGACATTATGTGACTCGATTTTAGCTGCATTGAATTCTGTGCTTTATTGTGACTTAGAATTTTTTTAGATAATATACTGTTCGATTCGGCTAGTTCCTCGTTCGATTCGGCTAGTTCCTCGTTCGATTCGGCTAGTTCCTCGTTCGATTCGGCTAGTTCCTCGTTCGATTCGGCTAGTTCCTCGTTCGATTCGGCTAATCCCCCGTTCGATTCGGCTAATCCCCCGTTCGATTCGGCTAGTTCCTCGTTCGACTCTACTGAGTGCCTGCTCAACAACAGAGAGCTGTTTTTAACTACCGCATGTCCCTTCATCGGTTGTGTGTAAGATCTATTGGAATATCTAAATTTCCTGCTAGCTTTCATTAACTGCCCTAGAGCAACATCCGCACTTGTTTGCAAATCACTTTCACTGATTTTTTCCTTGGTTCCTATGACATTACTTTTTAATTTATTATAAGAGTCCATATTTTTTGTGGAAGAAATATTTGTTTTCAAAAATTCGCTATTTATATTTTTACTATTTTCTTGATTTACACTTGATGAAGTTTGAATATTAACAGATTCACCTATGGCTACATACCTTTGCGAGAGGTGAAGTGAATTTACATTTTCGTTAGTTGGTTCCTTAAGATTTCTTCCTGTATGAGAATAAGCACTACCTTTAGTACTAATGTTGACAGCACATCCACCGTTGGTATTACCATAATTTTTTAGGTTTTCTCTTTGGTCTAACGAATTTCCATTAAAGTTTGTTTCTTCTCCGTAAGCAAATTCTTTACTATTTTTATAATCCTTTGTGTTTTCCAAATAGGTTTCAGAAGAAGAATCATCTGTGTCTTTTTCTGCTTTTACATTTGAGTGTGATATTCGATTTCTGCGACCAAAAATGAGATTATCAAGTTGAATTTTGTTATCTCCATTACTCATATACAAACTCTTACTTGTATTTAATCCAGAATGTAAGTTGATTGATTTTTTCTTTTGATAAAAATGTTCATCTTCTTTCTGATTTATGTTTTTATTATCTCTTTGATTATTGCTTGCACTATTGTTAGAATTTTCATTCGAAATAGAATTGCTATTTTTTGATACTATTTCATTTATTCGTTCATCACTTTTTGATGAATATTTTTCCTTCCATTGATTATTTAAAAAGGATGAATTATGTTTATTATATTTTTGACTACCTACAAATCTTTTAAAATCATTTTGAATTTGCTCACTCGGAAAATTTTGTCTATCCTTATCTACACCTTTTGAAAATATTCGATTCCTTCCACTGTTATGCATGGATTGATCTTTACTGTGTCTCTCTTCAACCTGGCTATGTATATCCTTATCACAGGATTCATTATTCTTGTTAATGTTACACTGTTCTATCGTATGTGTTAAATTTTCATTTTTTGAAGTAACTTCCTTATGACTATGCTCCTTCTGATTATACTCCTTTGGTATTTCTTCGTTGTAGCTTTCCATGCCATAATTACTGCTAGAGCGATGAAGATGGCTATTTTCTTCAAAGCGAGAATCCTTATTTAAATTCTGTTTAGAATTTGCTCTTGCACTTTTATGAGGCACAATACCCATTTCTTCGTTAAAACTACTATCTAGAAAAGAGTTCGAGCTTGTGTCTATCTCCTTGTCTTTATGATTATCATTTATTTGGTGGTTATTTCTTTCTATTTGATGAGAATTTCGTTTCTCAAATGTTTTTATGCTATTGAATATGTCTTCATTTAAGATAGTTCCATCATTTTTCGTATGTTTACCGTTTGCTATAAAAGCCTCTCTTTTATTGACAGACTCATTTTTTCTTTTCATGAAATAGTTCATTTTCTCTTATGATTAGAATGGGAATATTTTTTCGTTATTTAACGTGCTATCTTCGGTGCTTTAAGATTTTGCATACATACATAAGTGAATACATACATTAGTGCATACATGCATACATACATATGTGAATACATACATAAGTGTTCACTAACGTAGGTTTATCACCAGAGCTCAAAAATTGTTTTCACTTTATTTAGAAATGTGCAAAAAAAATTGTCATTTTTTTCAAAAAAAAGAGGAATAAATAAAATTTGAACTGTGAGATAAATAGACAAGTAGTCTCTAAACCTATTCGCTTCCATTTCACAAATAGTACCGGACGAATGAAAAGAGACAAGTAAGTTTGTCTATATTTTACTTGTTTATTTATTTATTTTATTCTATTTTTTATTACTCTAATAAAATTGCAGATATATGCTGAGGAAAATAACCACACATAAGCATATTCACCTTATTTTTTTCTATCCCAATGAATGAATTTTTTTTTTTTTTTTTTTTTTTGTCTCACCGAGAGGCAAATGTCTAATTTTCATTGCGTCGCATTTTAGAAAGAACTAATATAATGCACTTATAAATAGGAAAATTTGTTTAGGTTTATCCATTTTATTTATTTATATATATATATATATATATATATATATATATATATATATATACCATATTGGTATGGTCTAAAATTTAAGAGAGAATATGTATAAATCCCTATGTCTGTACAATTGAAGAAAATATTATGGAATTTGATTTATTACTACTTTGTTTTTCCTCAATGTTCCAACGTAGGTATAGAATAAGTGAGAGTAATATTTTCTAAAAAAAAAATAAAATAAAAATATTACACAATAACATAAAAAAAAAAAAAAAAAAAAGCTTTTTGCTTATTTCGAGTTATTCACGTTTTAGTCATCTGTGAGTACCAAATAGAAGCTGTGTATTATCTCATGTTTGTTTGAATCCATGCATGTAACAAAAACAGCGGTATACATTTTTTTTTTTTTTTTTTTTCTATTAAGCCGAAATGATAGAAATAAAGAATTTAGATTTTCATTTACATAATTTAAGCGAATCCAACAGATGCTTTAATGAAGAGGAAAAACTTGGGTTACTATACGGCATGACAAATTTGGAAGAGAAACTAAATAAGGAAGTCTATTTATGGGGTAAAATAGAAGGTATAGAAAATGATTATTATATAACTTACAATTTGAATAATGACAAATTTTTTCCAGAAAAGAAATTTTATTATTGTAATAATGATTATGAATTTAAACAAATAATAAAAGGGAATGACATGTTGATCGAGAAAATAGGAAAGAAAATTCCTTTTACATTGTTTACTGGAATTCCAAGCAGTTTATATGCTGACGATTGTGAGTCTATATGGGAAGAGGTGGAGAGTCAAAATGATGGTACCAGCGAAAGTGATGAAAATGATGAAAATGATGAAAGTGATGAAAGTAATAAATGTGATGAAAATGATGAAAATGATGAAAATGATGAAAATGATGAAAACGATGGTAGCAATGGTAGCAATGGTAGCGATTGCAGCGACATCTCCAAAGGTAACAACGACAAAAGTGAAGAATTAGAAAGCGGGAATCCTAAAAGAGAGGGAAAAAAAAAAAGCGAAAAAGATACAAAAAAGGAGAAGCAGAGCACTGTGACAGAACTTGAGAGATTGTCTTATATTGTAAGGAAAATAGACGAAGAAGCATTTATTGTACCCTACAATTCCGTTAAAATAACAAATAATCTAGAAATGAAATTTGCCAATTTTACAGGACTAAACATTTTAGATGCATTAAAATTAACATCGTGGGTACATTTTAGATACCCTAAAAATTTAACATATGATAAAATTAAAAATTGTAATACTTTTTTTCTAAATAATTTTTTGGATTCCATTAAATCCGATGTTCCAGCAAGCATGTGGAATATAAAAGTTAATGAACAGTTAAGTAAAATTTCAATCATGAATTGTCTATACCCGGGTTATGTCTTTTACCATATTCTTAACACACCATTTTACGCCTCTTTATACATAGGAAATGGAATATTTAACTATGATCTCCCTTTTTTGTTGCCTTAGTGCATGACGAATTTAAGGTGATTGTAAGCAATAACATCGTGTGCAAAATGTGCAAGAAAAGTAAAAATGAGAAAAAAAATCCAAACAAGGCATGTCAATCCATATACATCTCAAATGTGTATTACAAAATAATATGTGCCTTTTTCGAATTTAAAAAAAGGGCTGCAGATGTATCGTTGCTTCTGTGCCTATTGCACGTAGCAACATTTACATATATACGCAAAAAAAAAAAAAAAAAAAGAAACAAAATAAATCGAAACAAAATAAATCGAAACAAAATAAGTCGAAACAAAATAAGTCGAAACAAAATAAGTCGAAACAAAATAAAATTACATGCACACGGGATGCACTCCTTGGACCCTTTAAATATAAAACTTTTGTTTAAACTCTGTCACTTTTGTTAATACAACTATTTACGCCCTTTTACGGGGGTCGAGAAATTGTGAAAAATTGGGGACACTTAATAGGACTTCATGTTAATGTTCCAAATGGAATGCTCATAAAATAATAAAAAAATACATGTAAAAAAAAAGTAAGAATAAAAATAAATATGAAATAATATATGTAAAGATCCACTTGATTCACTCCAAACAATCGCAAATTTCTCAGTGCAACATATTTTGCATACGGTTACGGGTTATATGCGTGTCCTTCGAGAAAAGTAGCCCATTCTATTGTTCTATTCATCCCCCTTGTGCTTATTTTTATGATACCTTTTTCTGGGTACCTTTTTGTAAATTGCTACTATTTTCTCAAAATTTTTTCAGGGGAAATGTTATTTGGTCGAGAATTATTCGTTACCCTTGGTATGAGATAATTCCTCATGCCTTACAGCATTGGTGTAAATATAGGACGTACATAAAATAAGTTTTTTGCTAAGTAAAATACCTTTTATTTCATTTCTTTTTATTTATTTTGCTTTTTTGCTGTTCTCATCCCTCTTATCCTATGCATGTACAGTATTTACCCATTTCTTCCTTTTTTGAAATATTCGTAAGGGTGCTTGCGAAATGTTCATTCGCTTTATCAGCACTTTTGATAGATTATACATGGGTGTTTTTTTTTTTTTTTTTTTTTTTGGAGGGGTTAACATGTTTCGAATGTAAAAATCGAAAGAAAAAGTAGAACGAAAATATGGATCTAAGTTGTCATACCAACTGAGGGAACTTGCCATGTGGAAAATTTTTGGGTAGTTAAAAAAATACTGAATAAAACTTTAAGGAGATCATTTTCAATCTAAGGGGAGTTAAGGAAAATAATAAATGCATGCTTATATTACGTTCCACAAAAATCACAAGCATATGTGCATACGATATTCTCACACACATTTGTTTTATAAGAAAGGCAAACAAAAGTATTCCTCGTCGTATGGGTATTAAGGCCTTCTTATGTGTACATATAAATGCCTTAATTTGCAAACTTGGGAGGAGTTCAAAATAAAATAAATATGGAAATACGCTCTCCCACCGCTGAGAGCTTAAAAAATTGAAAACAACATTAAAAGAGATAAAGGAATTCATAAATTTTACATACATTAATTTTTTTTCTTATGTGCAAAGATAAATAAATATATGTAAATGTATGTACAAGTTGTATTTTTTCGTTTAATTCAAGTTCCACAACAAACAAAGGTAAACGGCAATCTGTACTTTATTATTCTCGTAATTTGCCGCCTCTTTTTTTTTTTTTTTTTTTTCTTTCGCAATCCGTACTTCATTATTCTCGTAATTTGCCCCCTCTTTTTTTTTTTTTTTTCTTTTTAATTTCGCAATGCTCACTAAATTATTTTCGTAAATCGTTCTTTTTTTGGTATTTTCTTAATCCACTTTTTTCCATTTTCACAATTTAATTTTTTCTTCCTCGTTGCCAATTTTTTTTAATGTAACTCGTTAAAATGGAAAGGAAATAAAATGATGAAATTGGAATAATTGCAAACAAATACAGTTTAGCTTCTCTTTTCAGCCCTTTGATTTTCTTCGATTTGCTTTTATTTTGCTTGCTTTATTTTGCTTGCTTTATTTTGCTTGCTTTATTTTGCTTGCTTTATTTTGCTTACTTTTATTTTGCTTACTTTTATTTTGCTTGCTTTATTTTGTTTTACTTTTTTTTTTTTGTTCTTTTATCCCTGAATTTGTTTAACCTTATACACACATATAAACTCACCACTTTTACGACCACGCTTTTGCCTTGTATATGTATGCATACAGTAACCGGGAACAGGAGATCATTTTTTTTTTTTGACTTGTCCGAATTTATCCTATTTGGATTAGCAAGCAAATATCCACATATACACAGCAAAGCGTATAATACACAAATACATAAATTATTGGCTAATAAATAAAGCAAACAAATAGGAAATCCAATAGGCAAATAAATAGGCAAAAAACAAATAGGCGAATAAATAGCCAATCCAAGAGACAAACGAATAGCCAGTCGAGCAGACAAACGAATAGTCAAACGGATAGGCAAACGAAAAGGGATCCCTTTCTCAAACCAGCCATTGTGGCCTAAAATTTTGCACACGAACTATAGCATGATGACATGGAAGCCCAATCAGAAAATTAAAAGAAAAATCGAATTTCTCATCATTGCATTATTTTTGTTTTTCACTAGAATAACAAACAGCCAATTAATAAAATTGGATGGACAGAAAATAAACACAAATTATATACTGTATGTCTTGAAAGGATTATACATATTTGGAAAAAATGACACTCCATATGTTTTGTTAGGGGAAAAAAAGGATATGGCCATAAAAGGGCCACATGCAATTTTTGAAAATATAGGAATTAGTACAACTGATAATAAGAATACAAAATATTTCAGCTTCGATCTTGATGATAACAAAATAAATGATCAGGGAAAAGATGAATCAGATGATGAAAACACAGGAGACGATAATTCAAAAGGGGAAAATAGAAACAACAGTGATGAAGATGAAAGTGATGATGAAAATGATGATGATTCCGGTTCTGATGATGAAAAAAAAAAAAAAAAAAAATTTAAAATAAACTTGTATAAAAACAACCCATATTTAAGAAAAAAAAAAGAATATATGCAAAGAGGGGAGGATGAATCTTTAGATTCATCAGACCTATTTTTGGAAATGATAATAATGAAGGAAAGCGATTTTAATAAGTATTATTTACCTAAAGATTCTAATGTTTGTTGTCATACAGAAGAAACAGGTATGGATGGAAGTGATTCTTATACTTGTCCAGGGAATGGATATTTAAAGAGATATGTAGATGAATCAAATATGTATTCATTAAAATTACCAGTGTATTTTGTAAATGATAGGATACAAAATGATGTAGTATCCGAGTCAGAAAATGAAGTAAATCATGAACAACTTTTAAAAAAAATTGAAAATAAGTATGTATATAATATAGATGAAACCAATGTGTATGCATTATTTTTGTCAAATTGTTCGAAAAGTAAAAAATATGAATTAGAATTACATGGAAATGTACATATTTTAAATAAGTATGGATATTTGCCAGGAGATAAAGTTCCGAAATTAAATTTATATGTTTTTTGTATGACCATATATTCAATTTATTTATTTGCATGGATTTATTTACTAATAAGGAATAAACAATTTGTTATTAAAATTCAAATATGGATTTTAGTCTGTATATTTTTATATCTTATAGAAAATTTTTTTCTCTTTCTATACTTCTTGGCATATAATTTACATGCAAGAGTGAATAGCAATTTATTATTCCTTTCGGTTTGTTCAAGCATATTAAAAAATGTTTGTTCATATCTTTTAATATTATTGGGAGCATTAGGCTGGGGATTAGTAATACCAACATTAGATAGGAAAACATTTATCAAGATAAAAGTCTTATTCTTTTTTTTTATCATTTTTGATTTTATAAAACAGTTCTTAGATATGCACTTAACTGATTCAGAAGTTAATACAGTTTATTTTCTTTTCTGCATTTTACCAGTAACAATCATATATTCTATCATATACTTATGGGTATTTACATCAGCTAGCAAAATTATTATTCAATTAAATGAAGACAAACAATATGAAAAATTAAATATGTTCAAAAAATTTTTTAACGTTTTAATATTTACACTTATATTTTCAGTCATGGCTTTTCTCATAGATATTGTTGTCATGCTTATTGTAGATAACACCATATGGAGCTTAAAATGTTACATAAGCGAGGGAATTGTAAGCTGCTTGTTTTTAATCATACTCACTGCCATGTTTATGTTGTTCAGACCATCCGATAGACTTAAGAGAATTTCACACTTTACTGAAATTGGTGATATTGACGAGATGGAGGATTTTTCCAATTTTAAGACAACTGCAGAAGATGTCACCTAAGCTTGCCATTTGTAGCAATGTTTGCAATATCATTTGAAGTGTCCCTTGCAATGTGTAACCATATAGTGGAATAACGTATGCACACAAAAAATTTTTAAGTGAATTCTCTAAGCTTTTTTATAATGAAAAAAAAAAAAAAAAAAAAAAAAAATTAATATGCGTGTTTGAAACAAGTTGATATTTACATCCACGTATTAGCAAAAAAAATAAATGAAATTGTTTCTGAATAACGATGCTTAACATATTTATCAACCATTCCAAATTTGTTATATATATATTGCACTATATTTTTACTCCCTTTTGTCACATTTTCCTTACTAGTGCCTCATTTTGTGTAGGATGTGTATCATAGGCATATCCCCTTAAACACAAGACAAAAAAGTAAAATAAAAAAAACTATAAAATAGCAAAATAACAAAATAGCAAAATTACAAAATAACAAAATAACAAAACAAAATAATAAAAAAAATAAAATAATAAAGCTACTTATTTTTTTCTTTTTTGTATATCTGCATTTCGTATTATAATTTTAACCCTTTTTACTTTTTCTCCTCATAAATAATTTATTAATTTGTTTTCATATAAAACGTAGTTAAAAAAAAAAAAAAAAAAAAAAAAAAAAAAAAATAAAAAAAAAAAAAAAAAAAAGTATAAGGAAAAAAAAAAAAAAAAAAAAAAAAAAAAAAACATGTTACATATAAACAAAAAATGTATATGCATACACATATTTGCTTCAGTCCCACGTGAACTTTAAATTCGATATTTTTATGTATATCAATTGGACAATGGTATAATGCACCAACACAAAATAAGGCACTAGAATACCTCTACTCTATATCTGTTCCTACTTAGAATGATACATATTGAATATATAGCATATCAACATGCTTCATTCCTTTAAAAGAAATTATGTGATTTTCCGAATTGCCCCTTCACTCCCTGGCTAACTTTTTTTAAACATTAAAATTTTTTTTTTTTTTTTTTTTTGCATCTACAACAATTGTTATTCCGTTGCATATTTTTATTTTTTAACAATTTTGTTTTGGTGTAATATTTTTGTAACATTTTTCTAGAAATTTGGATTTTTTTTTGTTCCTCCCCATGCGTACATATTTACCTGTATTATATATAACCCATAAAAGTATGCATGTGTGAATGTATGTATATAAATGCACACTTATACATACTGCATCAAAAGGTTTCGTGATTAAACACTTCTTTTCTAATAAATTGTGAAATTTTAGCACTATTCCCTTCGAAAGAAAAGCGATTTACCTTTTTCTTTTTTTTTAATTAACTTTGGCATAAGTGAGGACGTATGCCTATTACTGTGGGGAATTGTTGTATGCTGTGTTGTTAACCAGTGCCCCATTAGTGACATTACCAACCAAAATTTTCCATGGTTGCGTGTAGTGTTCATTTTATCATATTTTGCTGCAAAATTTTTGATTTTTCGTCCTGTGTTTACCACACTGTTACGTGTGCATATATATATATATATGTAAATATATACAAGTGCAAGAATGTTCAAGAGGCCTATGGGTTATGCCATATTTTTCACGCGAAGGAGGTTTTTATGAGCTCATAATAACGACAAGAAAGAAATAAGAAAAATTCAGTTTCAGAGGACCCTTTCAAATGTATTGAAAAGAGACACTTTCATATTTCACATGTTGATATTCTTGGATGGTGATGTATTTGTACATGTATATATATATACATATGTGTATACGCTTACAGATGCAAGCGGAGAGTTTTTCCAAGCGAAAACATTACCATAACAGCAAAAATGCAAAATATGTAGCATGCATATAAAAAGAAAAACATTATTAAGCATATTTTTATGCGTTTATTGTGTGTTTGGAAAAGTAAGCAAAAATGGGAACAAGTTGTTTATTAACGTATTTCATAATAACTACAAATCCAAATGTTCAAGTTTGCTAAAAAAAAATACTTCTTTTAGGTGTACGAAAAAATGCAATCGTGAAGAACCTTGTGAAGGAAAACATAATGAATGTAGTATGCATCTGAGAATTTTAAAAAAAAATGAAAATGTAGTAATTGAAAATTTAAAAAAAAGAGGCATGGAAAAAAATATTATACATGCTCAAATATTAAAAAATCTGAAAGAGGAAAAAAATAAGTTTGAAATATTGAGAAATGATCTCAGGAATAGGAGAAAAATTCTGTCCGAGCAGGTGAAAAATTTGATGTTTGCACAAAATTCTATAGTTCACTATGCAACGAAGGATAAAGAGGAAAAAAAAAAGAATTCATTAATTAATGGAAACAATGAAAATGATAAGGAATTAAACGAATCAGATTTAGTCAACACATTCGGGAAAAAAGAAGAGAATGGTTATGATGATAATCAGGATGAACAGCCTAATTTACGCATCGAAGACGTGAAAAAACAGCAAAATCTGAAAAACACAAATTGTGATGAAAAACAAATTGAACAAGTGAAAAATCAAATAAATGAAATAAACGGAAATATTAACCTAATCGAAACGAAGATATTAAATTTGAAATGCAAAATAGATGAGCATTTAAATATACTACCCAACATCTTATTGGATATGGTTCCAGATGGAAAAACGATGAACAAGAATAAAATAGTTAAAACGTACAAAATAAAAAACATAAAAATTGGGAAAGACAATAAATTTTTAGAACCACATGAAGATATTTTAAAAAGATATGATAATAATAATATTTTTTCTAATATAACAAATAAAATAGGGTTTGGGTATAATATACTAGTAAATAATATTGCAAAGTTAGAAAGGGCATTAATAAATTTTATGATTAATACTCATGTAGATAAATTTCTATATACGTATGTTAAAACTCCAGTAATAGTTACAAAATCTGCCTTAACAAATACTGGACAATTACCAAAATTTGAAAATGATTTATTTAAAATTAATAACAATTATAAAATTTTAAATGAAGAAGCTTATCTAATCCCCACTAGTGAAGTCTCCTTGTTAAATTTATTTAGAAATACCATCTTAAATCATGAAAATTTACCCATAAAACTAGTTAGTCATTCGTCATGTTTTAGAATAGAAAAAAATTTCACCTATGGAAAAGCATCCAAGGGGTTGTTACGTGAACATATTTTTGAAAAAGTCGAATTAATTAATATCAGTGATAAAAAAACTTCTCATATGTTCTACAATGATTTGATAAAACAATGTGAATATATTTTAAAGAAACTAAAAATACCATACAGATTAGTCCTCCTGAATTCTTTTGAAACTCCATTTGCTGCTTCTATATGTTATGATATAGAAGCTTGGTTACCAAGTCAAAACAGATTTATTGAAGTCTCTTCTTGTTCCAATTGCCTGGATTTCCAGTCTAGGAAATTAAATTTAAAATATAGAAAGGCTGAGAATAATTATTTTTGTCATACTATAAATGGGTCTGGTTTGGCCGTGGGGCGGGTCTTGGCAATTATATTGGAGCAGTATCAAATTCAGAGAACTTCAAAGGGCGAACAAAATCAGCTAACTATTCCTAAGGCCTTACGAAAATTTATGAACGCGGCAACCATTAATTTGTAGAGCGCGTTCAAATTTTGATCCTGTTGCTGCTGTCGTTGCTGTTGATGTTGCTGCTGATGTTGCTGCTGATGTTGCTGCTGGCGTTGCTCTGATCGTTATCATTATCGCTGTTTTTTCTTTTTTTTTTTCATGTTTATGTGTGTCCCTGTGTACATATTTATTTTGGCATACTTTCCCCATAAACAGTAGTATAAACAGGATACCCGTCCCCACCCTATGTACCAAGTCTTACCCCTCTTAAAGGCTTCGATTTTATGTTACACATATTTGTGGTTTCACATATAATATTTATGGATCATCTATTTTTGCACATCTCTTTCGAACTTGTCAAAAGTTATAAGGAAAAAAGAGAAATAATTTATAGCATGTGATGATATAAAAATACATTTTTTTAGCCAAAGGTGTGAATTAATTTTTTTTCCATTTTTGTACCATTCTGTTGGAAAGTATTCATTTAGTTATGTGCATGTATGTATGCTTATTATATTATGGTCATAAAGGGCATTGTGGATTGTGCTATTGTCATATATAATTTTGGATGTCGATGTTTTTATTTTGTTGAAACCACGTAGCTTCCTTTTTTTTTTTTTTATAATTATGCATTCTTTTTTCATTTGTTTAGTTTTTTCTCCTCACTCATTGTGTGTGCTACTTTCACGTTGTGCTCTTTTAAATTATTAAGCTATAAATGAGATTCATTTTTTTTTTTTTTCATTTTATTATTTTATTTTCTCGCTACAACCATGTTAACAAACTATCTCAATTTTTTTTTTTTTTTTTTTTTTTTTTGAAACAGCAAAACTGCGCTAGCTCAATAAGTTCTTGTTGACATAACAATTTTAGGTTGTGGTAGAATAAAAATGTAGAGGCTGCATAGATGTATAAATGTGTATATATATATATGTATGTATAATATATGCATGTAAATCATGTACTTTTTAACGCTTTTATGATGATCCACAGGTGCACGCAGAATGTACCAAATGCTGAATGTTTTATTTTTCCACATGGATTTTATAGCACAAGGATGATGCGTTTATTTCGAAAAAATTACGCAGCTTCAATCATTGCTCAGCAAGAAAAAGGTTACAAAAATTGGGAATTGTATTTTAGGTACGGACATTATTTGAGTAGGAAATTTTCAAATGGCAAGATCAGAGGTATTAAAAATAGAATGCAGGATATCGACAAGGCAAAATGGGAGAGAAATTTGAATACAAAGTATAAGGAGAACAGAAATAGGAAACCAAATGTCTTACTGGACGAAACATCAAATGAAGAAGATCCAAGAGACATATACTTTAACAACAAATTAATCGAGAGGAAAATAGCGGATATAATGACAAAAAAGAGTCACAACGAATTGCTGTTTGAATATTTACCCATGGAAGGACGAACAAATAATGTACCAAAAGGTTTTAAAATTAGTCAGTACCTTTTTTTGTTTGTTATTTCAAGCGGCGTATTATTAATTCACATATTACCAGAAATAGATAAAGAGAATTACATACGAGATATATTTTCGCTAGAAATTTATTCTTGTTCATGTTTTTTAGTATTTCATGGGGGGTTTAATTCATTACTCCAATTAATTCAATATGGAATACCACCAAAAAGAAAATACAAAGGTTTATACAACAGTTTACGTTTTATTTCTTCCATAATCCCTTTATTTTTTGGTTTAATAACAGCATCATTATGTGAAAATTTTCCAAGAGATAGCATTTTCCTTTTAATCATATCATATATGTCACTGTTATTAAATTATTACCTACTACACACCAAGTGTTTAACACCAGCATGGATGTTTAGACAGTGTAAGATTTTAATTTGTTTTATTATATTTAATTTGCTTCTATTATTAATAAGTGAGGCACAGATTTATAGGGGAAGAAAAGTTTCCATGCAATTAGATGACTGATCCGAAAAAAAAAATATTTCCAGGAAAAAAAAATAACATTTCCAGGAAAAAAAAATAACATTTCCAGGAAAAAAAAATAACATTTCCAGGAAAAAAAAATAACATTTCCAGGAAAAAAAAAAAGCTGTTCGTACGGAATAAAATGTGTAAAATAAACGTGTATGAAAGTTGGTGAATAAAAAAATGAAAGAAAATATAAAGCGGAAAAAAAAAAAAAAAATAAAAAAATAAAACATACGTACGTACGAACGAACGAACAATATAGGAACTTCTATATTTTTTCATAAAGATATAAAATCAAAAAGAACAACCTTACAATATATGTATATGTGCTACCTTTATATATATATAAAAAATAAATACACAAAACATTGAAAAGATTCACTAAATTCTGTTTTAAAAAAAGTGGTTAAGGTTAACGAGGTTCTGTACTTAAGCAAAAATGCATGATCCACAACACTTCTCTCAATTTGATAATAATGTCATTTAAAAATTTACAAGGGAAAAAAAAAAAAAAAAAAAAAAAAAAATTAATATATATCAAATTATAAAATAAATACACAATTTAAGTTGAAGAAAAATAAAAAAATATATTATATTAAAAATATTCCCATTAATAAAACGTAAAATAATTTTCACACATATTTGTTTTATTTGGACTGTGCACAAAAAAAAGGCCAACACCAAAAGAAAGTTGCCGCTGAATATATATAAATTAGCACCTAAGGGCCTTTCAAGAATGCTGTATTAAAATTTTGTAAAAACATTTCAGCATATTGTGGATGCATGAGCATATGATGGAAATAGAGAGATAAAGTATTACAAATGGGTGACGTTAAAATGATTTTCTTTTAAATTTCATTAATCTTTATTGACGAAAAAAATAATATTTTTTTTGGGGGGGGGGGTACAAAATAATTTACTTTTTTTGTTGTTGTTTGAGGCTACTTTTTTTTTTTTTTTTTCTTTTTTTTGGGAGGTGGAGGGGCCCATATATTACAGAAAATAAGTGCTATTATTTTTAAAAAATAAAAGATGAAAAAAACTATCACATATACTACAGGAGGTGTATGAAAACCCCAAAAAATATTCAAATAACATCAAAGGAGAAATTGTGGGAATAACCATACCGATAGTGTGTAAATATCTATATAGGCACACATATTCCAATACTATGAAGAATTACTAAAGAATACAGCCACTTTAGCTAGTACTTTTTTCTCATAAAGAAATAATTCAATAAATAAAACAAATAATATTTAATACGCATATGTATATACAACCCATCCCCTACCCTAACTTTACAAGCGTGCCATTTTTATAAGTTAAAAAATATGCACAGGAACCTTTTCGATAAATTGAAGGAAGGCCCTTTGAAGGTAACACACAAACAAGCAAAGCACAAATACATACGTGCACACAAGCACAGATATATATATGTGCAGGTTCATACAAATATGTACCATTTTGTTTTGTCCCACAGTGCTACTGTAAACATAGAATAAAAGCCTATGATGCAGTGACAAGTGTGTATTCGCATGAGTCTAACGATTGTTTACCTGTACATGATACATTTGTGTTTATTTATTTACGTATTTGTTTATTTATGTATTATCATTATTACTATTATTACTATTATTTGTTCTTTTTTTTTCAACACTCATCCGCATATACAGATATCAATCCTAGGCAGTGGAAATTGGGCCAGCGCAATCAGCAAAATTGTAGGAACAAATGCAAAGAATAATTATTTATTTGAGAATGAAGTAAAAATGTGGATTCGAGATGAAATGGTAAACGGAGAAAAAATATCAGATATAATTAACAAAACACATGAAAATATAAAATATTTAAAAGGAGTTTCTTTACCGCATAACATTGTTGCATATTCAGATTTATCAAAAGTTATTAACACTGCTGACCTGTTAATATTTATTATCCCATCCCAATATCTGGAAAGTGTATTAGCATTAATAAAAGAAAACAAATCTATAAAAATAGAGAAGCACGCAGAGGCCATATCATTAACTAAAGGATTTATTGTTAAAAATAATCAATTGAACCTTTGTTCTAAGTACATTAGTAATTATTTGGATATCCCTTGTTGTGCTTTGTCAGGTGCAAACATAGCTATGGTACGTATACACATATTTAATTATATATTTATGAGCTACTATATATGCACATTAAACTTTCTGTAAAGAATGGAAGCAGTGCAAAATATTACATTCTTAAGCACACACAAGTGCATCTTGGACATTTCCCATATCCACTTATTCTTTAAAAAAAAAAAAAAAAAAAAAAAATTTTTATGTCCTTAAATGTTCCCAATCCCATTTCTCAATCTGTCTATCCACGTAATACAGGATGTTGCTAAGGAAGAATTCTCGGAAGCAACCATAGGAGGAAATGACAAACATGCATTGCTAATATGGCAAATGGTTTTCGATTTGCCATATTTTAAAATAAACTGCGTTAATGAAACTGTGGGAGTTGAGGTTAAAACTGATGAAAAAAATAAAATACATACATATATATATATATATATATATATATATATATATATATATATATATATATATATATATATGTGTTTATGCATATATGTATTATCCCCAAAATGTATTTTAAAGATATCTTATTGCCACACGTATTAAAAATATACCTACATATTTGCACAACTATTTTTGCATATCCACGACACGCAGATTTTTGGTGCATTAAAAAATATTATAACCCTAGCAGCTGGATTTTGCGATGGGCTTGAAGCTTCCCCTAATTCCAAATCTGCAATTATCAGAATTGGAGTTAAAGAATCATTTATGTTTGGGAAAATTTTTTTTAGTTACACTGATGTGAACATATTTTTTGAGAGCTGCGGAGTGGCTGATGTTATTACATCCTTTTTGGGAGGAAGAAACGCAAAATGTTCTGCCGAGTTTGTGAAAAGTAAACCTAAGAAGACGTGGGCACAATTGGAGAATGAAATCCTTAAGGGGCAAAAATTACAGGTTAATAATTTCTTCTTTTTTTTTTTTTTTTCTCACATATAAAATTTCGCAAAGGAAAAAATATAACTAGTGGAATAACAAAAAAAAATTGTGAAAATGGAAAGAAGAGGGATTATTTTTTAATGTGAAAAATACAGATACCACACGCATGAACCATTGGAAACGTGTCCATCCCGCTTATCAATGTGTTGATTTTTGTTGAAGTGTTTAATACCATATTTTGCTATTTTTTTTTTTTTTTTTACAGGGAATCGTAACCCTAAAATACGTATATCAAATGATTAAAGAGAACAACTTAACCAATAAATTTCCCCTTTTCACTGTGCTTCACAAAATATCATTTGAAGATGAAGACCCCAATGAACTGCTGAAAACATTTATGAATAATGTTGTATCTCCTATAGCTCCATAGTAAAAAGATGAATGGTTTACTTCAAGCATTCGGTACGTGTATATATTAGACATAAATATTCGCACGAACATTGTGTTCATATGTTCAATATTATGCGCGGGAATACTTGTTTGCTTTCCGTGTCCACTTATATGACAATTTGAATTAGAATAATATGAATTCTGAATCCGAGATAAAAATATTTGTAACGATGTTTCTATTTTATTTTCCAAGCCATGTATAATAACCCTTTTCTTTTGCTTAATTATGAACTTGTTATTTATTCATTATTTAGCATATATATATATATATATATATATATATATATATATATATTTTTTTTTTTTTTTTTTTTTCTTTTACCATTGGCAATGTATAAGAATACAAGGTTAAGTGTTTCTTTTATTCCTTGTTCAATTTTTATACCCTCAATAAAACGTATCATTAATTATGCATTCTTTGTACATTATTATTTTGTGTCATTTTTTTTTTTTAAAACAAGCCTTATTAAATATTTACCCCTCCGACTCCAACAACAGTATGAGTAGTTAAATTGAATAAGGCATATTATTTAATTTTATTTATGTTATATTATGCTTTTACTTTTTTTTTTTGGAAAAAAATGAGAGAGATGAAACTTGTGAGGATAAGAAAGAAAAAATGAAAAAGAAATGGAAAGAAAAAATGAAAAAGAGTAGGAAAGAAAAAATGAAGAGAATAAGAACGAAAAAATGAAGAGAATAAGAACGAAAAAAAAGGGATTATTTTTCCTGATAATTTACACATACTTTAACATTCAAGCTTTATTATAGGTTTTTAATAAAAAAAAATCCAAAAAAAAAAATTTCAAGCAAAAGTTGAAGACATGTGTGCGCCGTTTTTGTATTGCATAATATATAACTAAAAACAATTTAGCTGATGTATTTTACAGTTTTTCGGGACACAAATATGTGTATTTTTCCGCATACATGTTGCTTTGGTTGGTGTTGGGTTACATACACACACACATGTATATGTTGTGTATATTTGCCACGACATAAAAAATAAGAGGGGTTTTCATTTGGAAAACTGTAAATTTGGAAATACTCCCATAAAATGGCATGTTGGGGTTTTACGTTCAATGGAAAAAATTACAAGATACGTAGGCCAAAATTATATCCGATCTTGACAATTTTGATAAGTCTTGACATAACCCCCTTTCTTAACAATTTAACAATGATCATGTTAATATAGAATAAATACATAAGGAAAATATATATAAAAATAAGCAAGGCGTAGTTGAAATTATGTACATTTTCCACATGTCTAAGTTAATCTTTGTTTTTTTTTTTTTTTTTTTTTTTTGGCATATTGTGCGTATTAACTAAAACATTGGATTCTACATTGGCTTTTATGGTTTGCAGTTTCAATCCAATTTGTTTCATTAAAGCAAATTTACTTAATATGTTACTCTGAGCATCTGGCATTTTTATACGTATCCTCCCTTCAACTAGCCAATCCCTTGGATAATATTTATTTTTTTCTACAACACATTGGATTTTTAATTCTTTACACGCTAATGCAATTTCATCAACGGATGGATCAGTTACACAATAATTTAAATTTACTTTTCTTCCTTCTTTAACTTTTTTCTTTTTATTTAAATAATTGGGGTATATAATTTTCCATCGAGAATAATCTTTACTATCGTCGTTCAAATTGATTACTTCAGGTTTCATCATGTTTCCTTTTTATTAAATGTGTGTATTATATGCACATACGCATGTGCAAGTTTTTTTTTTTTTTTTTTTTTGGGGGGGGGAGGAGGAGAGGGGTTTTTATTTACACTTCTAACCTTTTTTCGCTCACCCTCTATTTTTACATGTGTAATATGTAAGTAAATGTTCCACTGTGCAATAACTAATTAGTAGAATCTAAAAATTGTAAAAAAAAAATATGCAGAACATGATAATCGGCTGTGTAATTTTAAAATGATACAGTCTATCCTATAACGTAATTGTGAGAACGGTGTGTTGTGAAATCGTAAACAAAAAATGATTAGGTTAACGAATGGTAAAGCTACTTCATTTTTTTTCGATAAATGGAATATTCATATTCAGAATTTAACTAATTAAAACAGTTAAAAAGATTGAAACTTGGCATAAAAATAGAAACGTGTAAAATGTACAATAAATTTTGCTTTGCGTTAAAAAAAAAAAAGGGAAAGAAAAAATGAAAACAGTATGAAAAAAAGAAAACAGTATGAAAAAAAGAAAACAGTATGAAAAAAAGAAAACAGTATGAAAAAAAAAAAAAAAAAACGGACAACACAAAATAAAACGTTTTTACATGTAACAATATTTTTATTTCCCATCCTCACCCTTATTTGTGAATGGAAGCTAGGTCACTTTATCAGACAAAATGTTTCAACGTGTTTGTGTTTACTACATGGGGGATGCGTGGTTTTATTCATCCTCTTGTTAGAAGAAATTTTTTAAGAAGATAAGTTCTATACCTTCTTTTTTGGGGGGGG